>NC_041397.2:107329908-107332408 GCF_900747795.2 Erpetoichthys calabaricus | reverse complement strand
ACGGTGCCCTCTTTCAGTTGCGAGAAGCAGATCATACAATGGTTGAAATAGTTTAATATATATAGCAAAATCACCGCGCTTCGCAGGGGCGAATATGGTATTGCAAACGGCAGCGTTTCTATAAACTTAAAGTTACGTTTTATACCGTGCCTTGTTTCATATTCTTTTCCTACCTTATCAATTGTGTAATGTGTTTTTTGAACAGGTTTGATTAATGCAAGTGATCACTCCTGCTGCGTTCAGTCACTTCACGTGAGCCACTCTCTTGTGTGATGTTGCGATGTCCACGGGTTTATTTAATGTTAGCTAAGACCCGGCAGTTAAAAGTTTCTCGCTACAGCAATTTTAACTCTGTTACAAAGTGATGCAAACTGTCGTTTATACCTCGTGTCTTCTCATTAAACTTGTATCTCGCGAATATGGCATTGCAAACGGCAGCGGGAGCGTTTCTATAAAGTTAAGGTTACGGTTTACACCGTGCTTTTTTATACCTCGTTTCTTCTCATTAAACTTGTATCTCGCGAATATGGTATTGCAAACGTCAGCGGGAGCGTTTCTATAAAGTTAATTTAGACTTACGGTTTACACCGTGCTTTTTTATACCTCGTGTCTTATGAAGATGCTTGTATGCGTCAGTCACTCGCTTCTTATTGTTTCGCTGCCTTGTCAATTGTGTAATGAATGTCTTCTTCTGCGCTCTTTGGGGCTCCTCCTTATTTTCTACGTACTGAGTTCACAGTCAGTTCACGTGATTACGTGGGAGGCGTGATGACGCGACACGCAACTCAGTCTCCTACGGCCATATTGCTGCCTACCATTACAGTATATGGACAAAAAATAGGTTCCAGTTATGACCATTACGCGTATAATTTTGAAATGAAAACTGCCTAACTTTTGTAAGTAAGCTGTAAGGAATGAGCCTGCCAAATTTCAGCCTTCCACCTACACGGGAAGTTGGAGAATTAGTGATGAGTCAGTCAGTCAGTCAGTCAGTGAGTGAGTCAGTCAGTGAGGGCTTTGCCTTTTATTATTATAGATCTATCTATCTATCTATATACATATCTATCTATATACATATCAATCTATATACACATCTATATATACAGTATATATACATATCTATATATATATATATATATATATATATATATATATATATATATAGACATACATATATACATACATACATTCAGATATATATATATATATATATATATATATATATATATATATACATACATATCTACACATATATATATCTATACTAACTAGCAAAATACCCGCGCTTCGCAGCGGAGAAGTAGTGTGTTAAAGAGGTTATGAAAAAAAAAAGGAAACATTTTAAAAATAACGTAACATGATTGTCAATGTAATTGTGTTGTCATTGTTATGAGTGTTGCTGTCTTTTATATATATAATATACACACACACATAAACATATATATACATATACATATATATTAATATCTACATATACACATATCTACATATATATATATATATATATATATATATACACACACACACACACATATATACATAAATATTTACATATCTACATATATACACACATATATATACATATATACATATATATATATATATATATATATATATATATATATATATATATATAGACATACATACATAGATAGATTGACACATATATATATATATACATATCTACATATATATATATATGTAATTGTGTTGTCATTGTTATGAGTGTTGCTGTCATATATATATATATATATATATATATATATATATATAGCAAAATACCCGCGCTTCGCAGCGGAGAAGTAGTGTGTTAAAGAGGTTATGTAACTATATATATATACATAAACATATATACATATATATACATATCTACATATACACATATCTACATATACATATATATACATATACACATCCACATATACATATATATATACATATACAAATTTACATATCCACATTATATATATATATATATATATATATTATATATATAATATATACTATATATATATATATATATACATACAGACATTCACATATATATATACATATATACATATATTATATATATATATATATATATAATATATATATATACTGTATATATACATATCTACTTATTGGCTCCTGTATTTAGGATATAGCGGGTTGGATAATGGATGGATGGACATCTGTATGCATAGCCCTATTTGCCCGTTTTCATTTTTTTTCTTTCTTCAGTAATATTTCAGTAAACCCAGAGCTTGTCAGTTCAAATCCTGGTACTGACACCACTGTGTGACCCTGAGGAAGTCACTTCACCTGCCTGTGCTGCCAAAAAACAAAAGTAATGTAACAAATTGTACCTCAGATGTTGCAAGTTGCTGGAATAAAGGCATAAGTAAAATAGATAAATATGTATTATACACATAGGAACTATTCATTTATTTTCAGTTAAGTCATCTGCAGCAAACTTTTATAAATGAGGGTTTCTCATTTTTAGATAGTGCAAACTGTT
>NC_041397.2:107203815-107323815 GCF_900747795.2 Erpetoichthys calabaricus | reverse complement strand
ATACGCTATGAGAATCTGTGGTCCCGGAACAGTTAAAGCAACGACAAGTTGAATTTCAAAGAATACACAATTCGATCAGGTGTATATTGATGATCACGGAGAAGCGATGCAAATTTTAACAGGCAAAAAGAAAGGTAATGTATATATTCCGTGAATAACATTATACACCAAAGGAGATCGTGATATGCCATTCGTATTAAAATGTTTACAGTTTACCATGAGAATAGCTTTTGCTATAACAATCAATAAATCACAGGGTCAAACATTAGAAAAAGTCGGATTATTTATTAGAGAAACAGAAACAATATTCACTCACAGGTAGTTATACGTTGTTTTGTCACAATGCGTCTCCAAAAAATATTGTTTTTAATGAAGCTTTAAAGTAAAAGTGCAAATAATGAAATTGAAACAATTCCAAAGAAAAAAAAATTTTAAATTGTATATCCGATTAAACAAACACAGGGGTTGGCGAGCAAAGCGAGCAGGGGGCAAAGCCCCCTAGTCTTAATTGAAACACAGACGAGCTTTAACATTTTCTTTGGGTAAATGTATTAAAAAATATTCTAGTCTTAACCTGATTTCTCCAAACCTTGGTCTAGATGTTTCTGAAAGTTGCTAAATATGAGAAAAACTAGACAAAGATGATGAAGTGAATTATATGGATATTACAGTACAGTGATCCCTCGCTATATCGCGCTTCGCCTTTCGCGGCTTCACTCCATCGCGGATTTTATATGTAAGCATATTTAAATATATATCGCGGATTTTTCGCTGCTTCGCGGGTTTCTGCGGACAATAGGTCTTTTAATTTCTGGTACATGCTTCCTCAGTTGGTTTGCCCAGTTGATTTCATACAAGGGACGCTATTGGCAGATGGCTGAAAAGCTATCCAGCTAACTTTCTCTCTCTCTCTCTCTCTCTCTCTTGCGCTGACGTAGGGGGGTGTGAGCAGGGGGGCTGTGTGCAGCTGCTTCCTGAAGGACAGGCTGCACGGAGCTTCGCATACTTAAAAGCTCAAAGGGCACGTATTGATTTTTTTTATCTGTCTCTCGCTATCTCTCTCTCTCTCTCTCTCTCTCTTCCTGCTCCTGACAGAGGGGGTGTGAGCTGCCGCCTTCAACAGCTTTGTACCGGCGGTGCTTCGCATACTTAAAAGCCGTATTGATTTTTTTTTTGACTGCTTGCTTTGCACTCCTTTGAAAAGGAAGATATGTTTGCATTCTTTTAATTGTGAGACAGAACTGTCATCTCTGTCTTGTCATGGAGCACAGTTTAAACTTTTGAAAAAGAGACAAATGTTTGTTTGCAGTGTTTGAATAACGTTCCTGTCTCTCTACAACCTCCTGTGTTTCTGCGCAAATCTGTGACCCAAGCATGACATTCTAAAAATAACCATATAAACGTATGGTTTCTACTTCGCGGATTTTCCTACTTCGCGGGTGGCTCTGGAACGCAACCCCCGCGATGGAGGAGGGATTACTGTAGTCTATTAGCCCAACTGCTAACTGATATTAGAACTGTATGAAATTTATAAATATGTTTAAGAATGTATGCTGCTGATAGTATTTCTTTCCAGCTTAACTGAAACATACAAAGATATTCACATTAAGTTACTCTAAGTTTTGTGCCTATTTTACAAAACAGTAAGATTAGTCTGGAAAGTGTTTTAATGCCTTAATTTATTTAATTATTTTAATGGTTTTGGCGTAACCCTTCATAATTCATGCTAGTGTGAAGTGCATGTGTGAAAGTGTGCGCTGGTTTAATTGTTTAATTGATAGTTACCATGAAGCAGCAAGGTAATAACCAGGCACTGGCTGCAGATCGAATTGAATAAAAGGGAGCAGGTTTGTTCAGGGAAAGGAAGAGTCTATGTAGCACAAAGAAAGTTTTGGCTGAAAGGAAAGAATGATCACTTGTGGGAGAGGTATCCAGTAAGAGGACAGTAAGGGCAGAATCAGCTGGGCTGATGACCGAGAAGGAGTAGGTCTGAGGGCTGAGAAGAGATTCTGGGTTGTGGCCATGATCACATCTGCTGAACAGCGGAGCAGAAGAGATAGGGAGAGACCACTGGTGCTGGTAGAAAGTGGGAGGAGCAAGACATAATGGTATTAGTAGTAGGCCAAGGCACACTGTGAACTGCAGCAGCTAAAGGCAGTGGCAGCTCAGGCAGTCTGCAGAGTGGACTGAGATGAAGTAGACTAAATCACTTTGAATCACTTTCCTGACAAGGACTGAAAGAGACAAAGAAAATAATGAAAAGGGTTTTACCTCTTCACTTTGGGATTTTGACTTTATCTGAATTTATTAGTTAGGAAAGTACTTATTGAACACCAAGAAACACTAACTTTGTTTTAAATTTTATGGAATTATATGGAATTATTTGACTTATTTGTTTAAATGCACTGTTTTCCAGAATTTTATCACTTTTAATTCTTATGGTTTTAATGAATTTGCATTATTTTGATTTTCAAGTTTCATTTGTCTGCTCACTCACCCTGGTCTGTCCTCATTTCATGACTATTGATGCCCCACATAAAGGAAAATGCCTATTGGCTAAGTGTCCATGGCATCACATTCAGCTGGAATGAGAAATGAATTGTGGATTATATTTTGAAACATTAAACTTAAAGGAACCCAAGTAAACAAAAAAATTATTTAAAAAATATTTGCCAGTTACTGAATGGTTGGTAGTTTCTGTAATGGAATAAAGCAGAAGGCTTTAGGACTAATCAACTAAAAACAAACAAATATGTATTTTTATGGATGGAAAAACTGTTATAAAGTCAATTAAATATTTTCACATGGACAGTAAAGTGGTGAAAATGGCTGCAGAAGTCCACAAAAAGTCTATTTTGTGGCCACAAGAAATGTGACCTAAGCTGTTAGGCAGCAGTTTTAATCACTGGGCCACCCTGCTGAAACAACAAAAGACACAGACAGAACAATAACCATAAACAAAGTACAACAAATGGCTGCAAAATAGCAGTAATTTAAAAAAACCCAAAAAAGTAAATAAACTCATAGAGTGTATTACTTCAGGTCCATTTTCTGGGCATAGACGGTCTAGGCAAGTGAACAGGGTACCCTCTAGTCGTGAGGGTGCATTACTGCAGCCCCATGCAGCGATTCCTATTTTTGTCTTGTTTAGAAAATATTTGTCCAGACAGGACCAGGACACAAAGAAATGTTTATGTTGTGGACCTCAGCAGTACCTGGACTGTTTGCACTATGTAAAGTACAATCTGTTGCCCAGAAACAAAACATATTGAAAGTTTATTTCCACATTTACAGTGTTTTCCCTTAGGGTATTTAGCTAGGTATAATGGCACTGGCAGCTGTACATTTTAGTTTAATTGTTGTTTTTTCTCTGTGGCAGTCATATACATAGGATATCAGGTAATTCTATGGATGGATATTTTCTGCAAGTTCGGATGTGGTCCAAGATAAAAATGCAGGATGGGTCCAGGAAAGACATTTTCAATAATACAAAAGCAACACACTGCTTATTTATGTAATTAATTGCTTTTATCTCCCTTTCCTGTAACACTGAAGCAAAAGCAAAAGCAAAATTAGAAAAATATAAAATAATTCCTGTGATGGCAGTTTGGTGTCAATATTGACTGGAAAACAACACATCACAAAAAATTACTTATTTACTTTATTTTTATGTTCAACTTTATATATTACATTATATTTCTACATTAAAGAGAGAAGTTTTTATTCTTAAATATAAAAGTGAAATACTGTGCAGATTATTATTAATGAACTTAGGATAAAACAGATTTTCTTATTTCTCATTATTTTCTGAGATAAAGGTATCCATATTACTAATCGGGAATGGTAAACTGGAAGGCACGGACGCAGGTACACGGCGATGGACCCAGGAGACATAGTGCGCAGGCGCCTACAGCGCGCATCTCATAAACCACAAGCGAAGTCTGATCCACTGCGAACGAAGGAGTCACGGCTCAAAAACGAAAGAGCTCAACTAACGTAAATAAGACATGAAGCAACAACGTGCCCATAGCTAACGACTAATGACACAGCCACACAAAAAAGAGGATTCTGCACTGCACCCCAGAGTCAAACGGAAGACACTACGGAGTCTGCAAAGGTCCACAAAGATAGTACGGAAGGCGTGAGAAAGTACGAAAGGCGCAGGCGCCTACAACGCGCTTCTGAACTAAACGTCCACACTACACAGCATGGTCCGGGTAATGAGAATAAACGAACTCTCCGTATTAAACGTACGGCATCCTCACATGTCCAAACCATATAGCATATGTGAATCACATTACAGTGATGCATTATTAACAGTACAACCACAGAAAACTCTCCGTATTAACAGTAAGTGCAATTATCCATAATAATAACGGTAGACAACAGATAACTAATGGAGTCACGGTCACGGCTCCAAAACGATCCAGCTCAACTAACGGAGCTACAAAAACGAGCCCGCATGGATAAAAAAAATAAACGTAGGCGCCTACAATGCGCGTCTGAAACCGCGGAAGCAAAACTGTCTCGGCTCCAAAACCAAACAGCTCGACTAACGGAGCTACAAAAACGAGCCCGCATGGACAAATACAATGAACGTAGGCGCCTACAACGCGCGTCTGAAACTGCGGAAGCAAAGCAGGCACAGGTTCAAAACGAAAGACCACAACTGACGGGAGATACAAAAACGAGCCTGCCTGGATAAAATCAATAAACGCAGGCACCTACAACATGCGTCTGAAATGCCGCAAGCAAAGCAGGCACGGCTCCAAAAAGAAAGAGCTCGACTAATGGGGCTACAAAAACGAGCCCACCTGGATAAAAACAATGAATGCAGGCGCCTACAACGCGCTTCTCAAACAACGCAACCAAAGGAGTCACGGCTCCAAAACGAAACATCTCAACTAACCGACATACAGAAACGAGCCCGCCTGAATACAATTAATGAACGCAGGTGCCTACAACGTGCCTCTCAAACAGCAGAGGCAATAGATAAACGGCAAAGAAAGGAACGACAAACAGCCGCTAAACAATTCCGCCAATTAGCTGACAACGCATTCTGTAATGAGTCCACTATTAAAGAACACTCATTAGAATTAATGAATATCATTTGCTGTCATTGTCATTCACTTAACTTCCCTGAAGAAACAACTGGCAATACAACTAATGAGTTTACACGTTGTTGTCAAAAGGGTCAGGTTAGACTGCCTCCTTTAGATGAATATCCTGAATATCTATGGAAGCTTCTAATTAACAATGTACCCGAAAGTAAAAACTTTATGGACTGCATTGGATCCTACAATAGTTCATTTGCTTTTGCATCTACCGGGGTAAATATCAGGCCACCAGCTGACAATGGCCCATACTGCTTTCGCGTATGTGGACAAATATTATATCGGATTGGAACAGTGGACCCTGAGCCAAATCACCAACGCAAATATGCACAGATCTACATGTTAGATCCAGATGACGCAATCTATCAACGAATGAACCTTCCTGAAAACGAGCAATGCACAGAGCTGATAATGACAAATGTCGCTGAAGTCATAGAGTTCGGCGTTCATCTGACATTAAAGTTAAAGTTATAGATACTCCATACCAAGGAAAACTCATTCAAGGACAACACACCATCTTTACTACAAATGTTGTGTATAAAGAAATATTCCAATAAATCTTTCTAATGTGCCATGCTATGAGTTCTTTACTTCCTTTGTTCATCATCTACACCTTTACACTCCAATAAATCTCATACTTACATCAATGTATTTCGGGTTACCCAACACCAGGGGTTGGCGAGCGAAGCGAGCAGGGGGCGGAGCCCCCTAGTATAATAGCTACTGAACAGTGGGATACTTATTTGTCATAACCTTTCTCAATTAAAAGCCAAAATATTCAGCTAGACCGATTGATCAAATATTTTTCCTAATAACTGATTAGCAAAATATTAGTGTGTTAGAGCACTAACCCTCTTAGTTCTGTAGTAAACACTGAGAAATTCAGTTTAAAATTTCACACAAAAACCATCTCTGTAGAGCCAAATTGTGCAAAATGTATCCAGGATTAGACCCTAACCGGTTCAATTAATTACATATAAAAGTGAACATAGGATCATACACAAGAAACATGTAAAATCTGCAATTTTTACAATACATTTTCATGTCATTTACTGTAAAGCATGACAAAAATGTATGACTTTCCTTCCATCTCTGATTTACAGGTTGGCATAACAAAGTCTTGCCAACAGGTTATCCACTTTTAATTATATGGTATGGTGGTTCCAAACAGACACATCCTTGCACATTAAGACTGTCACTCCACCTTGCAACTACTGTCCAGGTGCCCTGAAATTCAGGTATTATTTAACCATTAAGACATAAACACACTCTTTGTCCAAGAAGACTTAATAATTAAAAACTATTAATAGTATTTATTTAAGCACTATGCAGTTTAGACGGATTAATACATTGTTAATAAAATCAAATTGACCAAATTCTTAAACATTATACAGTATTGCTCAACAGCAGATATATATACATGTATACTGCATATACAGTCACACACATAGTATATACAGTGCATCCGGAAAGTATTCACAGCGCATCACTTTTTTCACATTTTGTTATGTTACAGCCTTATTCCAAAATGGATTAAATTCATTTTTTCCCTCAGAATTCTATACACAACACCCCATAATGACAACGTGAAAAAAGGCTGAGATTTTTGCAAATTTATTAAAAATAAAAAAATTGAGAAAGCACATGTACATAAATATTCACAGCCTTTGCCATGAAGCTCAAAATTGAGCTCAGGTGCATCCTGTTTCCCCTGATCATCCTTGAGATGTTTCTGCAGCTTAATTGGAGTCCACCTGTGGTAAATTCAGTTGATTGGACATGATTTGGAAAGGCACACACCTGTCTATATAAGGTCCCACAGCTGACAGTTCATGTCGGAGCACAACCAAGCATGAAGTCAAAGGAATTGTCTGTAGACCTCCGAGACAGGATTGTCTCGAGGCACAAATCTGGGGAAGGTTACAGAAAAATTTCTGCTGCTTTGAAGGTCCCAATGAGCACAGTGGCCTCCATCATCTGTAAGTGGAAGAAGTTCAAAACCACCAGGACTCTTACTAGAGCTGGCCGGCCATCTAAACTGAACGATCGGGGGAGAAGGGCCTTAGTCAGGGAGGTGACCAAGAACTCGATGGTCACTCTTTCAGAGCTCCAGAGGTCCTCTGTGGAGAGAGGAGAACCTTCCAGAAGGACAACCATCTCTGCAGTAATCCACCAAGCCACTCCTTAGTAAAAGGCACATGGCAGCCAACCTGGAGTTTGCCAAAAGGCACCTGAAGGACTCTCAGACCATGAGAAAGAAAATTCTCTGGTCTGATGAGACAAAGATTGAACTCTTTAGTGTGAATGCCAGGTGTCACGTTTGGAGGAAACCAGGCTCCGCTCATCACCAGGCCAATACCATCCCTACAGTGAAGCACGGTGGTGGCAGCATCATGCTGTAGGGATGTTTTTCAGCGGCAGGAACTGGGACACTAGTCAGGATAAAGGGAAAGATGACTGCAGCAATGTACAGAGACATCCTGGATGAAAACCTGCTCCAGAGCACTGTTGACCTCAGATTAGGGCGACAGTTCATCTTTCAGCAGGACAACGACCCTAAGCACACAGCCAAGATATCAAAGGAGTGGCTTCAGGACAACTCTGTGAATGTCCTTGAGTGGCCCAGCCAGAGCCCAGACTTGAATCCGATTGAACATCTCTGGAGAGATCTTAAAATGGCTGTGCACCGACGCTTCCCATCCAACCTGATGGAGCTTGAGAGGTGCTGCAAAGAGGAATGGGCAAAACTGGCCAAGGATAGGTGTGCCAAGCTTGTGGCATCATATTCAAAAAGACTTGAGGCTGTAATTGCTGCTAAAGGTGCACCAACAAAGTATTGAGCAAAGGCTGTGAATACTTATGTACATGTGATTTCTCAGTTTTGTATTTTTAATAAATTTGCAAAAACCTCAAGTAAACTTTTTTCACGTTGTCATTATGGGGTGTTGTGTGTAGAATTCTGAGGAAAAAAATGAATTTAATCCATTTTGGAATAAGGCTCTAACATAACAAAATGTGCAAAAAGTGATGCGCTGTAAATACTTTCCGGATGCACTGTACAGACATGGACAAATTTGTTGGTACCCTTCCACCAAAAAAAAAAACAAAAAAAACACAATTGTCTTTAAAATAAACAGAAACTGGCAAAAGTAATCCATCATTGTTTATTCTGTATTTAACAAAAAGTATATTTTGCTTTAGAGTTTTGATTCAACAGAATATTTCAAATAATAACACAAATGAAAATGGCATAGACAAAAATAATGGGACCCTTAACCTAACATATTGTGGCACAACCTTTAGAAGCCATCCCTGCAAACAAGTGATTCCTGTATCTCTCAATGAGACTTCTGCAGCTGTCAACAGATAGTTGGGCCCAGTCTTCCTGAGCAAACTGCTCCAGCTGTGTCAGGTTTGATGGGTGCCTTCTCCAGACTGCATGCTTCAGTTCTTTACATAGATTAAAATCAGGGCTCATAGAAGGCCACTTCAGAATGGTCCAATATTTTGTTCTTGGCCATTCTTGGGTACTTCTAGCAGTGTGTTTCAGGTCATTATCCTGCTGGAGGATCCATGACCTATGAATTAGACAGAGCTTTTTGACACTTGGAAGTATGTTAAACTCCAGAATGTCTTGATAGTTTTGAGATTTTATTGTTCCCTATGTAGACTCAAGGCACCCTATGCCAGATGCAGCAAATTAGTCCCAAAACATAACTAAGCCTCCTCCGTGTTTCACAGTAGGTAGGGTGTTTATTTCTTTGAAAGCTTCATTTTTTTCTGTGGACATAGTGTTGATGTGAATTGCCAAAAAGCTCAACTTTTGTCTCATCTGTCCATTTTCTCAGAAGAATTGTGGCTTGCCAATATGCATTTTATCAAATTCCAGTCTGGGTTATTTATGTTTTTACTTTCAACAGTGGAGCCCACTGTCACTCAAAAAGTGACGGATGGTGCGATCAGACACTGATGGACTTTGACCTTGCAGTTCAGTTTGTACCTCTTGAAGTTGTCCTTGGGTTTTTGTCTACTACTCTCACTATCATTTTGCCAATTATGAAATAAATTTTCCTCTTGTGGCCAAGTCCAGGAAAGTTGGCTACAATCTCACGTAGCTTAAACTACTTAATAATATGTTCAACTGTTGTCACAGAAACATCAAGCTCTTGGAGATAGACAAGTATTTTAAGGCCAAAATAAGACTATCATTTGCTTTCTGATCTCCTCAGAAAACTCTATCCTTTGCTTTCTCTAGTTCATGTTCAGTGTGAGGCATTTAAGGACACCAAACAGCAGAGTGACTACATTTCTCCGTTTAAATTGGTTGGAGGCATTCTTTACATCAGATGAACTAAACTACAATTTGTTAACATTAAACCAATATAAAATTGTTTAACTTTATGCACGTTCTTAACTTCAGTTTTGGGGTGACAACCTATCCCCTTTTGCTTTCAAAATGCCCTAGTTATAGGACTTGGACCTACTTTAACATCCACACTTTATAATGACAGAAATCATTAGTTTTTTGGCTCTTTGGTAGGAATCCATGGCTCAATGGAATTCCAACTCCACTTTTATCCTATCCCCAGTGGTATATGAACAGAGGGGGCGCAGATCTCTTGACAATAGTGACAGATCACTGAATATTGATCTAGAAAACTCACATTGCCACAGTGCATCATGGGCTATTCAATTATAAAGTTAGCGTAGCTCTGTGGCTGTATATCTCAAGTTGAACCAGTGTACTGTTGACAAGGGGCTACAAAAGGAGTTGCTGAACAAATAAAGATGTACCTGAGAGAGTTAAGGATCAACTTAGCTATTTTATATTTAATGTAATAAATTTAAACCTCTTTTAAGGAAATGAATAATGAATATAATAGTCGTTCATTTTTTCCATAGTGGGGATATTGTTGTTCATTAAAGAACTTTTCTTTCTTTTCTTCTTTGGTCCCTAGCTGGCGTTTGGTCTGGACCTGGTCCTAAGCCCGTACACTGCTGTGGGTGCCAATGGTTGTCGGATTTCATTTTGCAGGCGTTTCCATGCAAGGCGATCCATGGCGGCTGTTCTAGCCTCGTCGAGGCTGAGTCGACGGTTTCTGATATCGTCTTCGACCTGCTTGAGCCATGTTTTCTTTGGTGCCGTTCTTTGGATTCTCCACTGGGTGGGTCGATCGCACCAGAGGAGTTTGTGTGGTAACCGGCTGCCTTCCATTCTGCAGACGTGACCAAACCACCGTAGTCGTCGTTGCTGAATTTGCTCCTTGATTGTTGGCTGCTGATCACCCCGGTGACGGATTTCCTCATTTCGTATTCGGTCTCTGAGTGAAATTCGTAGGATTTGTCGCAGGCATCGCATTTGGAAGACCTCGAGTTTGTTGAGGTCTTGCTTGAGCAGTGTCCACGTCTCGGATCCATAGAGGAGAATTGGCAAAATCAGAGTTTTGAAGAGTCGAATTTGGAGATGTTGGTTTGCTTCCACAGGCACCACTTTAGGGAAGCAAATGCCGCGGTTGCTTGACCAATTCGACTGTGGACCTCTACTGTGGACGCCACTTTCTTCTCCTGGACCAGTGACCCAAGGTATTTGAATTTTTGGACCTGCTCGATCTGCACACCATCGAGTTGCACATTTGTCTGCGATCCGTCTGTTGTCAGCACTTTCGTCTTGTCTATGTTTATTTTCAATCCATATGGCTGGGCGATGTTGGCGAGGTTGCAGAGGATATCCATGGCCTCCGTGTCGTCGCCGGCCAGGATGCCACTATTGTCTGCGAACATAAGATCAGTCAGGAAGCCATCCCCACCATACTGGAGTCCTTGTCTGCCTTCGAAGACCTTTCTCATGATGGCGTCGACTACGACGTTAAAAAGCAGTGGAGAAACAACATCTCCCTGGCGGACTCCAGTTCGGATGGTAAACTCATCGGATAATTCATTACGGATGCGTACTTGGCTGGAGGACCCAGCGTAGCTTTCCTGGAGGAGTTTGATGACTTTCTGAGGCACAAGTTCGGTCTCCAGTGCTTTCCACAGTGCTGGCCAGTGGACGCAGTCAAAGGCAGATCGAAAGTCAATGAAGAGAATGACTGCTCTTTTCCCGCATCGGATTCTTTCCTCCATCAGTTGACGGAGGGTGAAGATCTGGTCACTGCAGCCGCGGTTTGGCCTGAATCCGGCTTGCTCCTCCCGACTGGTCTGTTCGCGGTGCCGCTGCAGCCTTAATTGTATGATCTTCATGAAGACCTTTCCGACAATGGAGAGCAAGCTGATGCCTCGATAGTTCTTGCAGTCTCGATTGTCGCCTTTTTTGTGAATTGGCACGATGGTGGCCTTTTTCCATGATTGTGGTATTAATTCAGTACGCCAGATGGTTCGGATGAGCAGGAGCAATCGGTGGAGTAATGGGTCCCCACCAGCCTTGATCGCTTCGGCCGTGACTTGGTCCTGTCCTGCTGCCCTGCCATTTTTTCAGTGTTTGAACGGCGGTCCGGACCTCTTCCATAGTTGGCTCAGCATCAGACATTTGGACCTCTATTAAAGAACTACATATGTAGAAACATTTCAAGTCCTATTTTGTCTTCCAAATAATCACAAAATGACAGTGCAAACTCAGCTGCCAGTTCCTATTTAGTAAGCTTTATTGCTGATGTAACTTTTTTATTTCATTTAAACTTTAAAACAGAAGAAATTATATCGACAAATTTTCAAACAACACATTTTCTATATACAAAATTCCTTATCACACAGCCCTGTAATTATACATATTAATTCCTGACTGGAAACTTTTTAAATAGTCCGCAGTTTAAATACTTTCAGGTAGTATTACATACTGAAGACACTCTTAACAGTCAGCAATTAGTTACTAATTAATTACTTTAAGAAAAAGTATAATGACTATGTTAAATGAACAACTATACAGCTAATATCTTAGGTAATGACCAAGAGTACAACAGGTTTTGATCTACCCTAGAAACCATGCTGGAGACGTCTGTTTAATGTCAGGTAACTGTAATTGCATGTCTTTTCATTACAGAATAAATATTTGCTTCTAGACATATAAAGGAATTTATTAACCAAAGCTTTACATAGTTCCTTTTTTGAGGTTTTCAAATTTAAAATTTAACAGATTAGGAAAGTCTGTGGACCTAAAATATTAAAGTTATATTAGTCAGTGAAATTTTGTATTGATGCATGAGTTTCAGTGTATTTTATATAGCAGAATTAGTCAGGAAGACTGACTAAACAACTCATTCATCAGTCTTCTATTTGACTCCTTTATCAAATCAACATGTTTATGATCTGAACCCAACTACAGCCTTCTCCAACAGCATTCAGTCAATGCTCTTATTAAAATTTAAGAAAACAGGATGTTGTTTGCAATGTAGACTTGCTACATTTGTGTTGCCAGGATGTTCTGGCCTTCAGCATTCTTTGTTTAGTGGTGATGTGTGAGAGGATTAATATGAAACAACTGTAGCTTACTTCCGTGATTAAGACGCCCACTGACTTCCCAAAAAAGAACTTATAAAATATTCAGTTTTAGGGAATGGGTATGGGAGATGGTAACATTCAGTTAACTTGGTAGCATCAAAAACATGTTATATTCAAATTTTACAATTTAGAATCATGTCACTATTACTTAATCATACAAGAAATTAACCCTGCCTTGCATAAACTTTAATAGGAGGTATAGGTCTAGGCTGTCCTTCCACAAATATTTTAATTTCCCCATCTATATCCCTAAAAGTTTCCAAGATTACCAAGCAAAGGGTGGAAAGAAACAGGGCATCTACTAAATCAGGACTATTCAGTTAGCAGCTGTGGGCCATGTCTACTGATACACTGCCTGGCCAAAAAAAAAGTCGCCACCAAAAAAAAAGGTCACACACTCTAATATTTTGTTGGACCACCTTTAGCTTTGATTACGGCACGCATTCGCTGTGGCATTGTTTCGATAAGCTTCTGCAATGTCACAAGATTTAGTTCCATCCAGTGTTGCATTAATTTTTCACCAAGATCTTGCATGATGGGTGCATCACTTCATCTGCCTCTCTTCTTACCCTGATGCGTCCATCACTCTGGAACAGGGTAAATCTGGACTCATCAGACCACATGACCTTCTTCCATTGCTCCAGAGTCCAATCTTTATGCTCCCTAGCAAATTGAAGCCTTTTTTTTCCGGTTTGCCTCACTGATTAGTGGTTCTCTTACGGCTACACAGCTGTTCAGTCCCAATCCTTTGAGTTCCCTTCGCATTGTGCGTGTGGAAATGCTCTTACTTTCACTATTAAACATAGACCTGAGTTCTACTGTTGTTTTTCTTCGATTTGATTTCACCAAACATTTAAGTGATCGCCGATCACGATCATTCAGGATTTTTTTCCGGCCACATTTCTTCCTCGAAGATGATGGGTCCCCACTATCCTTCCAGTTTTTAATAATGCGTTAGACAGTTCTTAACCCAATTTTAGTAGTTTCTGCAATCTCCTTAGATGTTTTCTTTGCTTGATGCATGCCAATGATTTGACCCTTCTCAAACAGACTAACATCTTTTCCACGACCACGAGATGTGTCTTTCGACATGGTTGTTTAAGAAATGAGAAGCAACTCATTGCACCAGTTGGGGTTAAATAACTTGTTGCCAGCTGAAAGATAATCGCCCATGCAGTAATTATCCAATAGGAGGCTCGTACCTATTTGTTTAGTTAAATCCAGGTGGCGACTTTTTTTTTGGCCAGGCAGTGTATATTACTATGCATATGTGTGTGTTTATACAGTAATATACACTCTGAGATGTGCAGTTTACATAAGTGATATAAAGGACAGGGTCAACTGGTTCTTCTTTTTGAAATGAGTGTGAAAAAAAGATATAAATAGTGACAGAGTGTAAATACAAAATAATTTTGGAACCCAACTCTTCTTCCAAAATTTCAAATGATTTTAACTCCTTTGCGGATATAAAAGTAATTAAAAATTGTTGGAAAAATAAGTTATTTTTTTCCTTCTGAAAAAAAAAAAAAAACAAGAAGGGTACGGCAGACACTGATGGACAATTAGGGGAGTTGTGAAATGTCCTTTTCATCAAAGGGTCTAAGTTATTCATAAAAAGTAATGCATTGCTGCAAATCGAAATTTGAGTCATCGTTGATCAAATGATGCAAAAACACTGTCAATATAGAGGATTCTAATGGTCCAAAAACAAATGACTTAACACAACTTAAAACACTGTGAAGTTTAAAAAAAGACTAGTTATTATAATGCATTGGAGCACCACAGAACAGTATCTCTGCCTAACCTAGTTTCCTGTATTCGTTCCATATTTTAAGTGTGTGATACATAACCCAACTGCTTGCAAACTGGTAATAGCTGTTTGGTATTATACCAATGTTCATATTTTTTGATAAAGAAAAAAATCTTGTTTAAGAAAACACAGTTTTCGCATTCATTAAACTGTGTTATGCAATGTTATATATACGACTTTGACAATAAACCTAATAGCTGATTAAGACTCTATCCATCCTCTACAACAATTCAAAAACATATGACAACAATGCACTGCCTTAAACAAATTTCCATTCCTACTAATTGAGTCCAGCACTGTTAAACAGGATGGAGATTTAAAATTCTCTGAAATTCTCTCTTATTCAAGGCTGTGACAATTACTATGGTCTGAAATTTGCCTAAGGAACCATCATATCACTCTACTGAGTTTATGCACAACAATATTTAATGTGTTTTTGCAAGGGAGTAGTTGTGTATTTACTGTAAAATGAAACAAGCTGTGGAATTCCACCATTCTTGGGCAATGGAGAACGGGATGATAGTGGTGCAATCAAAGTCAGAAATAATCGGGGACAAAGGACAGAAATTCCCAGAAATCTATGACTTTCAGTGTTGTACTAAAACTTTTCTAAGCCTGCCCATCCACTTAATTTTTTAAACTGCTTTCTCTTTCCTGCTTTTGCATGCAAATAGCATAAACACTCATTTGTAAAATTAACCAATTCTGCAAATATGAAGGAGAATAACACCACTCACACAACAGTCCATACTGTAACTATTAAACACATCTACTGTATCTACTAACCACTGAATCATGGAAGGTACATTGCCTCAATACATGCAATACATTTTCATTTGTACATGCAAATGAAAAGTCCTGAATTTATTTTAAGGCCTCCTGGGCTTTTCCTCACAGTACCACCAATGATGAATGTAATATAATGAAGAGTAGTCATGTCATGTCATTTCCTAACCCGCTTTATCCAGATCAGTCCAATGCAGAGTAAACACAAACACACACACATACACAACAGCAAGTTTAGCATCAACAATTCTCCTAACCTGCATGGGAGGAATCAGGATGTGAACCCTGGTCTCCTTACTACAAGGCAGCAGCACTACCACTGCACCATCACCAATGAAGGGTAGTGGAAATTTAAATATGTACAGTTCCAGCACTAACAGAACAAGCATTAAATTAAGCAAAACAGGCTGGAAACATGTATCAGTGGTTCTCAAAGTATGAGTCAAGTGGTCTGCAAGGTGACATAAACTGTATAAGAGCAAAGTGACTTTTAAGTTACTCAGATATGTCAAGTCTGTTAAATACTTGCTTAAGTATTTTTTTACCTAAATCCAATATCCTTTCTATGGATCCAAGAGGAACAGCTCTAAATCTACCGGTTTATGGAAATTTCGCCCCCGGTGATTTTTACCTCCCCACCTCCACATCAGAAAACCACTCCTGGCTACTCGCCAGTACATGAAGATTGTTAAGAGTAGCCAAAATAAGCATGCGACCTGGGAGCAGTTCATCTTGAGATTCGTACATCAAAAATTATTGCGCACTGCCATCAACAATAATTTCTTGATAATTTTGTGGAATTAAGTCTTGAACACTGTTTGGCAAAGCAGGAGCACAGTTGTAGTTTTGTACATAACGAATGGTTCGTTTCCGCGAGCCTTTTTTAGGAAGCGATGCCGTGACATTGGCATGTGCTTCTGCAACAACAGATGCAACAATTTGTTGTGGTCATTCGTTTGTGGTTGTTGCATGTTGCCGGATTTGATCAACCAATCGCAATGCTTCCGGTCTTGCAGCTGGAGCTACATGATTATGCTTAGTTACCACTTTCACAACTGGGCCTTCCAAACACATCCTTTGCAGATTAAATGTTTTTCACAGACTCAGATTAAATGTTGTTCATCGACTGTTTTCTTTGAAAACACATAAATGTGGTTATCATCCTATATCAATTTTCTTTTAACTCTAATTGACGAAATTCTTTCTGCCATAGTGAAATTTTGTAAAGTTGATTTTAGGTTTAGTCACGATGCAAAAATAACGCTTTCAGTGAGAAAGTAATACACGATGCAGTGAGTGGTGATGCAACAGTTTTGATATTGCACTGTCTTCGAGGTGTTGATGGTTCTTGAAGTAGCCATAGTGCTGGCAAAAAAAATGTGTGAAATCCAGTACAATCATACAATGCTGTATAACATAACACAGATTAAATTTTAAGTACAATACTCACCTTTTATGGAGGCAATCACGCATACCATTTTCAGTGGAACACATTGATCTGTGGTCGTATAAGAAAACTACCTGAGTGAACTTTATTTTCAATGTTGGGTAAGGTTTATTAAATTTTGAATTGAAATTATAGATACAGTGCATCCGGAAAGTATTCACAGCGCATCACTTTTTCCACGTTTTGTTATGTTACAGCCTTTTTCCAAAATGGATTAAATTCTATTTTTTTTCCTCAGAATTCTACACACAACACCCCATAATGACAACGTGAAAAAAGTTTACATGAGGTTTTTGCAAATTTATAAAAAAAAAAAAATTCAGAAAGCACATGTACGTAAGTATTCACAGCCTTTGCCATGAAGTTCAAAATTGAGCTCAGGTGCATCCTGCTTCCCCTGATCATCCTTGAGATGTTTCTGCAGCTTAATTGGAGTCCACCTGTGGTAAATTCAGTTGATTGGAAATGATTTGGAAAGGCACACACCTGTCTATATAAGGTCCCACAGTTGACAGTTCATGTCAGAGCACAAACCAAGCATGAAGTCAAAGGAATTGTCTGTAGACCTCCGAGACAGAATTGTCGTGAGGCACAAATCTGGGGAAGGTCACAGAAAAATTTCTGCTGCTTTGAAGGTCCCAATGAGCACAATGGCCTCCATCATCCGTAAGTGGAAGAAGTTCGAAACCACCAGGACTCTTCCTAGAGCTGGCCGGCCATCTAAACTGAGCGATCGGGGGAGAAGGGCCTTAGTCAAGGAGGTGACCAAGAACCTGATGGTCACTCTGTCAGAGCTCCAGAGGTCCTCTGTGGAGAGAGGAGAACATTCCAGAAGGACAACCATCTCTGCAGCAATCCACCAATCAGGCCTGTATGGTAGAGTGGCCAGATGGAAGCCACTCCTTAGTAAAAGGCACATGGCAGCCCGCCTGGCGTTTGCCAAAAGGCACCTGAAGGACTCTCAGACCATGAGAAAGAAAATTCTCTGGTCTGATGAGACAAAGATTGAAATCTTTGGTGTGAATGCCTGGTGTCACGTTTGGAGGAAACCAGCCACCGCTCATCACCAGGCCAATACCATCCCTACAGTGAAGCATGGTGGTGGCAACATCATGCTGTGGGGATGTTTTTCAGCGGCAGGGACTGGGAGACTAGTCAGGATAAAGGGAAAGATGACGGCAGCAATGTACAGAGACATCCTGGATGAAAACCTGCTCCAGAGCGCTGTTGACCTCAGACTGGGGCGACGGTTCATCTTTCAGCAGGACAACGACCCTAAGCACACAGCCAAGATATCAAAGGAGTGGCTTCAGGACAACTCTGTGAATGTCCTTGAGTGGCCCAGCCAGAGCCCAGACTTGAATCCGATTGAACATCTCTGGAGAGATCTTAAAATGGCTGTGCACCGACGCTTCCCATCCAACCTGATGGAGCTTGAGAGGTGCTGCAAAGAGGAATGGGTGAAACTGGCCAAGAATAAGTGTGCCAAGCTTGTGGCATCATATTCAAAAAGACTTGAGGCTGTAATTGCTGCCAAAGGTGCATCGACAAAGTATTAAGCAAAGGCTGTGAATACTTATGTACATGTGATTTCTCAGTTTCTTTATTTTTAATAAATTTGCAAAAACCTCAAGTAAACTTTTTTCACATTGTCATTATGGAGTGTTGTGTATAGAATTCTGAGGAAAAAAATGAATTTAATCCATTTTGGAGTAAGGCTGTAACATAACAAAATTTGGAAAAAGTGATGCGCTGTGAAAACTTTCCGGATGCATTGTATGTACATAAATACTGGGGCAAAATATAGTGGTGGCAAAATGTGGGATGGGAATTACCGGGGGCGAAATGTGTTGGGGAGAAATTACCGGGGGCAAAATATGCAGGGGTTGAAATGTGCTGGAGGCAAAATGTGAGGGGCGAAATGTGGGGAGCAACTTATCCGGAAGCCAAATCGACCACCTTAGAGAACATCATTTAACTTTCTTGCATACATCAGTGCAAATCCTGCCTGCTCTGGTCCCTTTGATTTCTTTTGTTCAACACACATTCAAACTTGGTTGACAGTTTAACTCATATTGGTCACCACAAAGGCCTCTGTGTAGTGCTGTCAGTTTGGTGAAACTACTTCTGGTCTTTGCAGTCCTTTCAGTCTAGGTGGTTGGTGACATGCGCTAATTCTTGTGCATCATTCCTGTCAGGCTGCCATCTGTTAAACTATCTTGATTACCGAGACGTTACTATGGCTTGGCAAATCCACAACTTCAAAGCACAAATCCAGCAGCAATGAATTAAAATTTAGGCATTTTTCAGATAAATAACTTTAGTAAAATATTGCAGTAACTTTGACATAAAAATACTAGGTGTAACAACTGGCCATATGTGGCCTTTGTATCTTTGACTTTAGCAAGTCTTTGGTCTAAAACACTATGGCTAATGCTGACTAATATGAAACATATTTAGTATTGCAGCAATATATTGCTTTCATTATGAGAATTTTTCCTAAAAAAAGAAAGGAAATCGATTCTATTCACTGCTTAAATGGTAATAATTGCTTTCATGGAAAAGACTAAATAAGTACCTTTCATTACAGTATTTTAAAATAAGGTATTGTGGTATAATCTGCAAAATGCCCATACTTCTTTATAATATGCCACTGGATTTTGGCCAGCATGAGCAAAAGTTGCTCTTTAAAAACAGTATTACCAAGCCTGTATGCAGTATGAATAACAATATAGAGGTTTATTTAATAAAGTTAGATCTCATCATTTTTTTTTGCTTAAATGTGTCACAGGAAGATTGCAAATAAAATTTTGTGGATTTATACATATTTCACAAAAATGAGAGTATTGTTCTGTGTTTAAAAAGATGCTTTTTTTTAAATCAAAGACATCACTTTTGAAGGAAACATCATTAAATAAATCCAATGACACTGTTTGTACTTTTCTGTATATTTCAACATTCTTGAGTACATTTGTTCATTCAAAGGTCTACAACATTTTGACACAATTCAAATATCCAGAAATGCAAAAAAAAAAAATCACAATAAAGTCTTATAGAGGAACATACCAATTTTCCTAGTCATTTAATGAAAATATGGCAAATTAATTTTCTTTAAAAATATGAACATTTGTTCCCAGGTGATGTTTTTCAAAAGAAGGAATACACAAAAAATATATCAGAATTTAAAAATGACATATAATATTGTCTTGGATCATAAAAAGCTGCACAGTATGTGCCTATCTTGTGTTTGTCACTTATCATTTCTGCTTAAAATTAAAAAAAAACTCATGAAGCTAGAGTGCTTTCCAGCAAAAGTATCATGATTAAAGCTTTGATGTCAGATATCAAAATATGTCTTTCAAAAATGGGAGATGCACTCATTTCAATTTTGTGAAGATTCAGAAATGTGCCACAAATTACAATTAAGTACAAAAACAAAAGGAAAAAGGTCACAATGTTAACTTAGACAAACAATTGAAGTATTAATGAAAAGTTTAATGAAAAGAGGCAACATACACTATATTGGCAATGTGATACATAAAAAAACAAACCTTTTATATAGTCCTGTAATCCTGCAATAGAATAAAATGGTTGTCATGTATCACAACTATGATCTTTGAAAATACAACAGAAAAAGTCATTTTTTATGTTCCACTTTGTGGCCTGCTTTCCATAGCCCTTTTCTGTTCCCTGTAGAGTTCAGCGACTATAGGTATCTAACTGGTATGTGGAACAGACACATTTATTTATAGGTCTTGGAAAAAAAAGGAAACCTTAAAACTTGCTTCAAACTCTACTTTAAGGAAGATAAATAAGAATAAATAGAAGTACACCGAAAATGAGTAAGTTAGAAGAACAAAGCACACTGAACCTGATCTGTTTTTTTTTTGTTTTTTTTTTAATTCAAGGGAACAACCTCAAATCATCAATCTTGCAAAATTATGTTTGGGAATTTGGGAAGAAAAACTGTTTACATGACGAAAAGCCATTACAGAGAGATCATGACAACCCAGTTTCTTAACTGTGATATTAAAATTGCTGATTTTGCTATAAGAAAATAATGTGAAACTGAAATGATTAAATACCAAAAGCAGAGTATACTATCTTTTATTTCTGCACATACATGCTTTCACGTTTTACAATAATATTTACTTAATGCACCATCCCTCCTTTACACATGAATTTAAAAACTGGTTGCCAGGTGTTTCCTGGTACATTGATTGTATGCTGTAAATCTGAGCCAATATGCTTAAACTAACATGAACACTACAGAACTGTCCATAAAAGACGAAAACTAATTCAGAATAATAGCATAAACTGGGCATAAAAACATCAACGATTTGAAATATTTTGAAAAGGAAAGAAACCACTAATGTACTTGGTAATTGCAGCAACCAGGTCAGCCAAAGAAATCAACTTCAACTGAAGAGGAAAAATCATTACAGCAATAAAGACAAACAGTTTCAGCATGCATGTTTGACACTGTTACTGATAATATTACTAATGTATAGCAGAAGAATGACTTGAGAAGTGTTCAAAAATATTTTGATTGACTCTGTAGGCTCACTGGCAAATGTTTCAGCAGCAATGTCCTAAAACATATTGTCAGTGTAGTAAACAGTTAATCTGGGAGGAAACGATAAAAGCAAAGGTTCTTAAAATAATCTAAACTACAGAAATCCCTCCTCCATCGCGGGGGTTGTGTTCCAGAGCCACCCGCGAAATAAGAAAATCCGCGAAGTAGAAACCATATGTTTATATGGTTATTTTTATATATTTTAAGCCCTTATAAACTCTCCCACACTATTATAAACATTTCACGCACAATTATACAGCATAAACCCTTTGTATTCTCTTAGATATTAGGTAAGATTCGTTGAAATTATGTATGTAAACACAGTTTACATACAGTAAAACCTAAATATTATTTTAAAGATATCGAGCGTCTCCGATATCACATATGTTACAGCCATTATGACAGACAGGCCACCAGCAATAAATACGTACAATGCAAGAAAAACTGTATACAGTAAAATGTGTGTACAGTGACACTAAACTATGTACATGTAATAAGTACTGTACGTAAATAATTAATTATGGTTACTCACCAACAATGACACGATGACTTGTCCGATAACGATGAGTTTAATTTTACTGCACAACAAAGGATAGCATTACAGCTCTTCTAAAGGAGCCTCTTCAGGCGACTGTTTAGCACCGCCGTCGTTCTTCTTCCATCACTCTTCAATCCAAATCCCTAAAGCAGATTCCATCCAGACTACTGCCTTATCACGTCCACTTGCAACTCGTTTTGCGCCCTGGTTAAAGGACACTGCGGCCGTAGATCTTATATGCTTTTCCTCCTTTTTAAATAAAAAGAATCGTGGACTCATTTATGCTGTAATGGTGTCCTGCAACGGTGTAGCTGTTTCCTTCCTTCAACATATCCAAAACTTTTACCTTTTCTGCAATCATTTGCATCTTCTGTTGGCGCTTGGGCACGTTAATGCTGAATGAGTGAGATTAGACTTCCTGGTTAATGCAGCACTCCGTCGCTGAGCCAATCAGCAGCACACAGGAACTTAACCGCGTGCTCTGATTGGGTAGCTTCTCAGCCATCCGCCAATAGCGTCCCTTGTTTGAATTCAAATGCGTCCCTTGTTTGAATTCAAATGTGCAAATCAACTGAGGAAGCACACGTACTGTAGACCGCAGACATCCACGAAGCAGTGAAAAATCCGCGATATATATTCACATATGCTTACATTTAAAATCCGCGATGGAGTGAAGCCGCGAAAGACGAAGCGCGATATAGCGAGGGATCACTGTAGTCTCTCAATTTGAATAAAATTAAGTATATATTTTACTGATTTTGCTTAATTATTAAGAAACATACGCAACTTCTAAAACCAATTAGGAAATGAAAATGGCTACAGCAAAGACCTAGTTTTTTTTATAAGTGCTTAGTAACATTAATAGGTTGCAGTCTTCATGCATGCAAAATACAAGCAACTAAATACTAGCTTTTATGACGTCTTTACTTTAAATTAACCTGTCTCGAGACTAATGCCCAAGAGAAGGATAGAAAAGTGTTGATGTTTCAATATACTAAACTATACATGCACAAAAATACTCTGAAACTCAACACACATTTTTTGTGCTTTTGTGTGTGAGTTTTGAAAAAATGTTTTTAAATATAATGAGTTTTTTAAAATATATATATAATGGATAAAATTTAACGATTGAAGGAATATTTACAGAATATCATAAGGGTTTTTATGAGAAAGTACGGAATGAAAAGATAAATTTTTAAAAATCCAAATGTTTCTTGAAATATCACCTCAATATTCAGCAATCTTCAAGTGCTACCAACAACCTCTCTTCTTAAATTAATCAGTTTGTTCTTAAAATTTTATTTTGTTAAATTGTTCCTGTATTTGCTCTGGATTGTTTCATGATAACTTATGCATTTAAAGGTTGAGCCATAGCAAATGCCTTTTCTGGAAAACCTGTCAATTTCTGAAGGTGAAGTTCAAAGAATGCCTTCCTCTTGCAGATTATTACTCATAATTAACCACATTTGTAGGTCTTTTATCTTAATCTCTCAGATTGCTCAAGAAAGTTTTTTTCTTTAAATACTGTATGGAGTGAAAATTAGACATCTGAATCAGTCTTAAGTAAATAGAATGTTTCAATCTACTGTATCTCAGTGAAAGTGATAATCAAAGAAATCTATTTTTGTTAGTAATTTCAAAAGTGGTGTTGAATTCTAGTTACTGTTATTTTCTAATTGGTAGTAATAAACATTTGTACTGAATCTGTAATGATTTTTGTGTTAAAAAAGTACTTAAATCCAAAGAACAATGTACAATGAACATCAATTTAAATGTATCAATAGAACAATATATTAAAAATATAGTAAAAGTTCACTGTAGACCTCATACAAATTTATGTTCTCAGTCCAACTTAATCCAGTCCAGAATCATTAAGGGGAAACTTCAATAAAGACAAGGACCCACTTTAATAAACAAAAATGTGAGCAGGAATGGATCACTGAGCAGTACAACGCTGGTTTTGAGAAACTGTTTCAATGGCAGAAAATCTATAAATACAATACTGTACTTCTACAAATTAAAAGGCTATAAATTAAATAAGACTTTTTGACTTAGCAGGAAAAAAGTAAGCTACGTTCTATATAAAGATTTCTCTATCATTTTAAAAAATGTTATTCTTTGAATTTGCTGGTAAGTGTGCTTAAGTTAAAATTCTAACTGGATCAGCATTACTGCATAATGTATTTTGAAACAATAAGTATTTGAGTCAGAACTATACTCTACATGAGCAAGTACCCAGTTATTTATGCTGTTTTTTAAATTATATAATTTTTATTCAATTATTAACTATTTAAATATAATAAGATGATTTCAAATTTATCCCATCTTACCCTTCATTTTTTGAAAATCATGCCATATCATCCCTTGCATGTCAAAATCTCCAATTAATTTAACCAAAGCCATGTAATAGTCATAAAATAACAAAATGAATTTCCTACAGAAAATGCCCCAGTCTAGAGGGTCACATTTTAGACATCATATCTGCACTAAGAATCATCAAAGAGTGTCCAACCTATAGGTATTATATATGTAGGTTTATATATGGAGTAGAGTATTTCACTATTTTTTTTTTTTTGCTTTATCATTGCAAAACTGAGGGCAAGTATCTTTTTTCTTTTGCTTTTTTATCTAGATTGTTTTGCAATCTCTGCTGAATTGCTAATATTTACAATATGCCAACTTTGGAAATATAGAAGATAAACTAGGGCATAATCCATGTGCATAATCTGATGATCGAAAGAAAAAGGCGAAAAGTAACAAACATCCACTTAAATCACTGGTCACATTCGGCTGCAGTTTTCACATGTTTTTACCCTGACTGGATAATCTTTGTGTGTGCTATAATGAAGCTCTGTGGGGGAAAGAGACAGAAACAGAAGGAAAATTAAATAAGTATTTTTTCAGTATTTATAACACATATGTCTTATGTACGAAACTGAAATATGATTGATTCTATTTTCAGTTATCGTTCATAATCCTACTACAAACATAAATGTCCATCACACAAGTACTAGCCCAAAACTACATTTAAACAATGTAACAATGTGTTTTATGTACATCAGATGCGTATTATCTGTCTTATTTAAGAGAATTGGGACATATTTTAAAGCCATTCAGATAATTTAAAAAGGCGAGGTGAACATAGTCAAGGGTAGGACTGGGTATCAGCACTGATGTTCCGATTCAATTCAATTCCAAATCAAATTCCAAATCACAATGCCCTAATTCAATATCCATTTTATCTTGACTGAATTAAGGTGCACTGATATAAAGTATTTGAAGTGACAGCATTTTAAGAAATTACTTAACCATGCATAGACAACATTAATATAAAATGAGAAATTTCAGTAACACTTTATGTGACAGTGTCTAGATAGTGCAGATGTAGGCAACATTTTTAAAGCAAAAAGCCATTTTATCCTAAACGTTTAACCCAAGATTTACAAAGAGCCACAATGGGTAGAGAAGGAGGTTTGAGATATGATTTTTTAATACGATATGGGTATATATAATAATAATAATAATAATAATGCTTTTAACACAAAAACAAAACTTCAAGTACTTATAGGAAATAAACAAAAACAATTTAATGAGACTTCTGAAACTACATTTCTGCAGAGTTGTTTCATGTTAACTGAGTAGTTGGAAGTCTTCCATTTTAAACAGGATTCTAAGTTTACATCATCAAGCTGACTTCTTAGCTTGCATTTGATATCATTAATGTTGAAGAATATCTGCTCATAAGACTAAGTGAACCCAAAAATCATCAAAAGTCCAAACACTGCTATTCTGAGTTGACTATAATAGTCCGGAAGGCTGTTCCATGTTTCGAAAATCAGTTGGTCCTCCTTTCAACAGGTGGAACATTCTGTCCATTTGTAATTCATGGCTAATGTTGCCTTTTCTCTTTCCAGGATTTCTAGTTCCACTTGTAAAGGTATAAATTTTGAAAACCACAAATCTTTGCTTTTCACGTCTGTTGGTTATAGTCAACTGTTGAAAATGGGGAAAAATGTTTTCGATTGACATTTGCCACAAGTGGTTTTGTCAAGAATGAAAGAGTGGACTTTTCATCTCTGAAATCTTTGAAGCACCAGTAAATGAATCATGTATTTCATAATAGTTGCCAGAAAGAACTTGCTATAAATGACACTTCCAGTAGTTTTGAGATTTTTTTCAAGCTTTGAAATGAAACATTTCCACTTTTCACGTCTTCTGCAAACAAAAGTAGTTTTTTTAAGACCATAACAAAGCCTTTATTTTTACCCGTCATTACTGAGTGCTCCTTCTGTAGTGCTATATACTAATTTATTGATGTCAGTTTTCCTAGTAGTTGAAAATTCCAAAATTGCTGCAGAAATATCTTCATCTCGAGTTTGTCCTTTGACGTATCAAAGCCAGTAATTTTTCATGAAGACCATTATTGGAAAAATAACGTCACATAAGTCTAATTTGTGGGATTTGCACAAAAAGAAAATACTGACGCCAATTTCTTTCTCCTCCTCTGAATTTTTTTTTTTTTTTGCAAATGTGTCAATTCTTTGTTAGTTGTGGTAATTATACTTCAAAGACACATGATATTCTATATGGTGTTCCACAAGGATCTATCCTCGCTCCACTGCTCTTTTCGATTTACATGCTTCCGTTAGATCAGATTATCTTGGGGCATAACGTGAGCTACCACAGCTATGCTGATGACACACAACTGTATTTATCAATAGCACCTGATGACACTAACTCTCTTGATTCACTGACACAATGTCTTACTTGTGTTTCTGAATGGATGAGTAGTAATTTTCTCAAACTAAATAAGGAGAAAACAGAAATTTTAGTGATTGGCAAAAATGGATATAATGAGGGTATTAGAAATAAACTTGATCCATTAAGATTGTCAAGACAGAGGTAATTTGGGGGTAACTATTGTCTTTGACCTGAACTTTAAATCACATATTAATCAGGTTACTAGGACGACATTTTTTCACTTAAGAAATATAGCAAAAGTTAGACCTCTTATAACAACAACAACAACAACATTTATTTATATAGCACATTTTCATACAAAAAGTAGCTCAAAGTGCTTTACATAATGAAGAAAAGAAGAAAAAAAGACAAATAAGAAATTAAAATAAGACAACATTAGTTAACATAGAAAGGAGTAAGGTCCGATGGCCAGGGTGGACAGAAAAAACAAAAAAAAACTCCAGAAGGCTGGAGAAAAAAATAAAATCTGTAGGGGTTCCAGGCCACGAGACCGCCCAGTCCCCTTTGGGCATTCTACCTAACATAAATGAAATAGTCCTCTTTGTAGTTAGGGTTCTCACGGAGTCACTTGATGCTGATGGTTATACAGACTTCTGGCTTTTAATCCATCCATCATTGTTGGAACATCATGGTGCTTTGGGTAGATGGTGGTGGCACAAGCCACCACCAATAGGACACCGGAAAAGAAAACAGAAGAGAGAGTAGGGGTTAGTACAAATTTTGAATGAATAGTTATTATAATGAATTGGATATACAGAGTGTCAGGATTAAATTACAGTGAAGTTATGAGAAGGCCATGTTAAAGTAATGTGTTTTCAGTAGTTTTTTAAAGTGCTCCACTGTATTAGCCTGGCGAATTCCTACTGGCAGGCTATTCCAGATTTTAGGTGCATAACAGCAGAAGGCCGCCTCACCACTTCTTTTAAGTTTTGCTCTTGGAATTCTAAGGAGACACTCAGTTGAGGATCTGAGGTTGCGATTTGGAATATAAGGTGTCAGACATTCCGATATATAAGACGGGGCGAGATTATTTAAAGCTTTATAAACCATAAGCAGAATTTTAAAGTCAATTCTGAATGACACAGGTAACCAGTGTAGTGACATCAAAACTGGAGAAATGTGTTCGGATTTTCTTTTCCTGGTAAGGATTCTAGCAGCTGCATTCTGCACTAACTGCAAACGATTGATGTCTTTTTTGGGTAGTCCTGAGAGGAGTGCATTACAGTAATCTAGCCGACTAAAGACAAACGCATGAACTAATTTCTCTGCATCTTTCGATGATATAAGAGGTCTAACTTTTGCTATGTTCCTTAGGTGAAAAAATGCTGTCCTAGTGTACTGATTGTACTGATTTTTCAGAGGAGAATAGTACATTTTTTTACACAATAATATGACCTATAACACTGCAAGATGCTGAGAAATTAATTAACGCTTTTGTTTTCAGTCGGCTAGATTACTGTAATGCACTCCACTCATGACTACCCAAAAAAGACATCAATCGATTGCAACTAATGCAGAATGCAGCTGCTAGAATCTTAACTAGGAAAAGAAAATCTGAGCACATCTCTCCAGTTTTGAAGTCACTACACTAGTTACCTGTTTCATTTAGAATTGACTTTAAAATACTGCTTATGGTTTATAAAGCCTTAAATAATCTTGCTCCATCCTATATTTCAGAATGTCTTTCACCTTATTTTTTTTTCTCCAGCTGTGTGGAGTTTTTTTTTTTGTTTGTTTTTTCTGTCCTCCCTGGCCATCGGACCTTACTTTTATTCTATGTTAATTAGTATTGCCTTATTTTTTTCTTATATATTTTATCATTTTTTTCTTTCTTCATCCTGTAAAGCACTTTAAGCTACATCATTTGTAGGAAAATGTGCTATATAAATAACTGTTGTTGTTGTTGTTGTTGTCACGCTTTGTTAAAAAGTGACGTTTGAGATTTGATTTTTTATTATATAACTCTTCATTTCAAATTAAACATGTTAGAAGACCCATAGAGTTTTGCTTCTCAGTTTTAAATTATTCAAACGCGTAACAGCTCAAAGGTGACTAATATTACAACACTGTTCAGTTCTGTAGTAATAGTCTTCACCCTCACCCCCCTCCTTTTCCTGAGTATAGATCGTTCAGCTTTGTAGTCGTCCGCCCTTCACTTGACTGTACTGAGCAAGCAGTACAAAATGTACTAACAACTCTATACTATGGAAATAGGAGAAAATATAATAATGTTTACGAAGACCTGGGAAGGCATGTTGATGATTAACCACAAAAAGTAAATGAAAGAAATAGGAGTCCCAATAAAAGTTAAAGCATACATCCAATCTCAGGTACTGAAGAAAATTCTGGAGGGCAAATGAATTGACCGAAGACGTAATCTCGTCAAACGGAATGACTTTGTTGAGGATGTAGATGATGAAGTTAAGAGGTTAAAAACAACAGAGGCGCACGACTGACCACCTGATTCACATATTGCTAAAGAAATATCTAAATGAAACATAATAATATTAACCCATAAATAAATTATTTGTCTTTACAAAAGTATTACCAAATAATATGTTAAGACATGAAAATGTGAATGTGTCTACCATTCTGGGAAAAGCTGCAGCCTTGCAGTCAAAGAGGCGCATGTAGCATGCGAGCCGCAGGGTTGCCGACCCCTGACATAGTGACTTTATAACATATGAATAAGTATGGAATGACATTTAAGGAGAAATACTTGATAAATAATGAACAGTTAACATCAGTATTTAGAAGATATTACTCACTGCATTTTATACAAAAAAAAAAAAAGCACAGAACTGCACTCATTCTAAATTCACCATAATTTAACTAACATATGTATATACATAAAAGCAAAAGATCCAGCCATTGTGATTGATAATGCCGCTATTATGGAGATACTTCAAGTCGGCTACTTTGAGCACAAGCTCACTTTGTATCACATGCTGTTGTGAAAATTCCAACAGTTGCCCGCTTGTTTGCCGGATGAGATGCATTGCAAACATTTTCCACCGAAGCAGTACAGCTAGCTAGCCACATACTTAAAGAGAAACAACATTTATTGGACTTGCCAACATACAATTCTATGATTGATGCGGTCATGCATTGGAACAGCACAATGGAAATGTTAGTAAGGTTTTTCAAACAACAGCGAGTCATCTCATCAACTCTGCATAGACTGGCATGCATGCAGCACGCTTGTCTAAAACATATCCACCATAGGTGGCCAGTCGTTTTTAATGTGTGATTGCCATGTAGGAATCTGCTGCCTTGGATGTTCAGCTGTTCACACATCTGACTAAAGTGTCGAAGATGCTAGTTTCAGTTAAAGAAGACACACCATTTTATGAAAAATAGTGAAGTATTTTTTCCGTAGAAAGCCAGGCACATTAGCGCCATCTACTGGATCAGATGTCAAAAATAAACATAAGTAAAATCTACATACAGTAATTGAGCAGGGTATTCACAAGATCAACCTTGAATCGTTAAAACAAAAAATAGCGATTAATCAGAAAATCAATACTTTTACCCAGGCCTAGGCAAGGCTTTTTCTTATTATGTATAATAGATTAAATCTCTTTTTAATGTTTATAGTGATGATTTAAACTTCAGTCATGAACAAAAAATAAAAGTAAAAAATCCAAGGGTAACATTTTGCAGCACCAAATCGTAGTACCTCATATTTAAAACATAAGAAGCTGCAATATTATCATATCATGGCCCACGTTTCTGGATAATATTACATCATGTGGTCCATGACTCTGCTTTACATGATCAACACCAATAGGTTTATAGTAATATAATAACAAACTGTTTTAACTTCCAATAAATCTTCATGCATTTGTTTGACAAAATATATACTATACTAGACCTTTCTTACTTCTCAGGCCCATTGTTACTAAGACAGTGTTACATGACATACAAGTCATTTTTATAATTTTTTTGAATAATACCCACATCTTTTAATCTTAGTTTGGGTAGAGCTGTGCCCGTTATGAAGAATACTATGTAAAAACAGACTGTATTCAAACTCACTTTTAAATCTAAGAAGGATGTTCTACTATAGAAACATCAAGCTAAACAACATATTTGACAACAACCAAAAGTAACAAGAAAGACACTGCATCATCACTACCTGACCTCTGAGAACTGCTTAATTGAGACGAAGAGCTGGCATTTTCCATTAAATAAAAAAGATGATGGAAATCCAGGAGAATAGTACATTTTTTTACACAATAATATGACCTATAAGAATTAATTTTCTTTTGTAATTAGTAAAAAAACATGTTATTTCTTATTACCCACAAAATGGAAATCTGAATATTAAGAGGATAAAACATCTTCCTCAAATTAATATTGTTTAGAATAGTACAATATCAGTATAGTGCTAATTATAATACAGTACAAGTACTTTTATTATAGTGCTAAATATTATACAATGCAGCAGGTCACAATATATCTCACTTTTTCTAACCAGCAGGAAGGTTTTTCCTTTAATTAGTACAACCCTGCTGTGAGCTATAACCTCACAACTATAAATAGCTACAAAACAGCTAGCAGGGACTGAGCAAGATGACAGTAAGAAGGGATATGACAATTACACTTCACAATGAGACAATAACATCTAATCACAGCTGCAGATTTGCTTGATTGCAAATGGTTTTACTCTATAGTGAAAATATTTGGGCAAATGTGTCCATTGTACTAAATAATGCCTTGTACTGATTTTCAAGAAGGAAGATGTATTTCCACAGGTTAAACTACAAGCAATTTGTTATCTTATGCTGTGGCAGATTAAAAGGCAACGTTGCATTGTGGCTGAAGACTGAGGCACTTGACGAAAAAAAACACGGGATTTCCAGTTAGTTTGATATTACTTCACAATACAGTTTGGGACAATTTTTTTGGTGTCTCACACATGGTCTGCATTTTTAAGTGGCTACTGGTTTGACATAAAATGCCTAAAACAAAGGCATAATGAAAAATATAAATTAAGGTTACCTATATTATATTTTTGCTGAAACTATAAAGCAAGAAAAAGGTCCCTGTTTAGTTTAATCTTGTATGCTATTCCATGACCACTGGCTCCCAGCAGCTCTTAAGTGGCACCCACACTACAAACTTCATATTCAATGAGGTAAAAAAAAACAAAATTCGGTATATGCATCTTCTAACTTGTTTTAAAATTTTGCTGTGTATTTTTTGTTAATTTAGTAGGTTACTGATAAACATTCAAACAAATTTTTGCAGAATATTAAGTTAGTATGAATAAAAGTGTCTGCTAAATAGACAATTATTATTTTTTTTATCCTTTACTGAGGGGAAATTGTCTTTTCACATGACCATTGGCGGTCGCAGCCATTGTTCAGCACCACTGGAGCAATTTTCACGTTAATATAAGGTGGAGGAAATACTTAAAGAGCATTACAATTCAAGCTTTTGTTTAATCAGTTACTTTAATGGTGAAATGCTCACAGTGCCTGAATTTATAAAAAGAGAAATATCAGTAATAATAATAAAATATAAAACGTACATAAAGTACAAGTATACATATGACACTGAGAACATTTAAGCTACAGTATGTTCAACATTATTGACATATTTACTTTTTTAATACATATTTAAACCTTACTTTTTGGCTGATTTGGCAGCCCTAGTACATTAAACTAACATTTAAGTATTCCTCCTCTTTTAAACCATTTATTTAGCAGATTACTCTATTCAAAACCAAATATCAAAAAAAGTTGGGACAGTATGGAAAATACAGATTAAAAAAAAAACGATACAAAAAAAAAAAAACACAGTGACTCTTCTATTTACTTTGGCTTTTATTTCATTGCAGACAATATGAACCCAAGACATTTGATGTTGTGTTTGGTCAACTTAATTTTATTGTCTGGTTAACGTCACTATATACAGTTGTGCTTGAAAGTTTGTGAACCCTTTAGAATTTTCTATATTTCTGCATAAATATGACCTAAAACATCATCAGATTTTCACTCAAGTCCTTAAAGTAGATAAAGAGAAACTAGTTAAACAAATGAGACAAAAATATTATACTTGGTCATTTATTTATTGAAGAAAATGATTGAATATTACATATTTGTGAGTGGCAAAAGTATGTGAACCTCTAGGATTAGCAGTTAGTTTGAAGGTGAAATTCGAGTCAGGTGTTTTCAATCAATGGGATGACAATCAGGTGTGAGTGGGCACCCTGTGTTATTTAAAGAACAGGGATCTATCTAAGTCTGTTCTTCACAACACATGTTTGTGGAAGTGTATCATGGCACGAACAAAGGAGATTTCGGAGGACCTTAGAAAAAGAGTTGTTGATGCTCATCAGGCTGGAAAAGGTTACAAAACTATCTCTAAAGAGTTTGGACTCCACCAATCCACAGTCAGACAGATTGTGTACAAATGGAGAAAATTCAAGACCATTGTTACCCTCCCCAGGAGTGGTCGACCAACAAAGATCACTCCAAGAGCAAGGCGTGTAATAGTCAGCGAGGTCACAAAGGACCCCAGGGTAACTTCTAAGCAACTGAAGGCCTCTCTCACATTGGCTAATGTTCATGTTTATGAGTCCACCATCAGGAGAACACTGAACAACAATGGTGTACAATGCAGGGTTACAAGGAGAAAGCCACTGCTCTCCAAAAAAATTCATTGCTGCTTGTCTGCAGTTTGCTAAAGATCATGTGGACAAACCAGAAGGCTATTGGAAGAATGTTTTGTGGACGGATGAGACCAAAATAGAACTTTTTGGTTTAAATGAAAACGTTATGTTTGGAGAAAGGAAAACACTGCATTCCAGCATAAGAACCTTATCCCATCGGTGAAACATGGTGGTGGTCGTATCACGGTTTGGGCCTGTTTTGCTGCATCTGGGCCAGGATGGCTTGCCTTCATTGATGGAACTATGAATTCTGAATTATATCAGAGAATTCTAAAGGAAAAAGTCAGGACATCTGTCCATGAACTGTATCTCAAGAGAAGGTGGGTCATGCAGCAAGACAACGACCCTAAGCACAGAAGTTGTTCTACCAAAGAATGGTTAAAGAAGAATAAAGTTAATGTTTTGGAAGTCAAAGTCCTGACCTTAATCCAATCGAAATGTTGTGGAAGGACCTGAATCGAGCAGTTAATATGAGGAAACCCACCAACATCCCTGGGTTGAAGCTGTTCTGTACAGAGGAATGGGCTAAAATTCCTCCAAGCCGGTGTGCAGGACTGTTCAACAGTTACCAGAAACGTTTAGTTGCAGTTTTGTTGCAAAGGGGGGTCACACCAGATACTGAAAGCAAAGGTTCACATACTTTTGCCACTCACAAATATGTAATATTCGATAATTTTCCTTAATAAATAAATGACCAAGTATAATATTTTTGTCTCATTTGTTTAACTGGTTTCTCTTTATCTACTTTTAGGACTTGAGTGAAAATCTGATGACGTTTTAGGTCATATTTATGCAGAAATATAGGAAATTCTAAAGGGTTCACAAACTTTCAAGCACAACTGTACATCCAAAAAAAAGCACACACATTACATAGATATTCCATTTTTCCCCAAATAGAAGAAACGGAATTAATGAAATATTTACCACTTGGTTGGTCATTTTATCTACATAGCTCATAGCATTTGAACAGAATATACCTGCAAGCTGTAGGGAAGAAAGTAACATAAACTGAAAAAGAAAAAAAAGGGCTGGAGCCAACTTACACTATGACTTTTTCCATTAGAAAACAAAAAGGCTGCTTTTTTCACTTTTCAGAAATTGTGACTGTTTTCAGTCAGTCAGTCATTTTCCAACCCGCTATTAGCCTAACACAGGGTCACGGTGGTCTGCTGGAGCCAATCCCAGCCAACACAGGGCGCAAGGCAGGAACAAATTCGGGGCAGGGCACACACACACACAAACACACACCAAGCACACACTAGGGCCAATTTAGGATCGCCAATGCACCTAACCTGCATGTCTTTGGACTGTGGGAGGAAACCCACGCAGACACAGGGGAGACATGCAAACTCCACACAGGGAGGACCCGGGAAGCGAACCCGGGTCTCCTTACTGTGAGGCAGCAGCACTACCACTGCGCCACCGTGCCGCCCTGTGACTGTTTTACTTAAGACTATAAAGCAGGAGCTAATAATATACATTCAGATATACATGAAATTTGAATATGAATGTTGCTAGCCTAGTGTCTGCTGAGGTTCATCACTTAATTTTCATATGGCAATACAACTAAAATACATGGAGGACTGTTTAAGACAAAATGAATTAAAATAAATTCATACATCAGTAAATGCATTGTGAAATATGACAAGACATAAACAAGAACACAATAATATATGTCCATGAAGAATTAAAGGTGTCAAGAATGTTTTTTGCTGCTTATTTATTTTGGCCTGGAAAGGACTGATCAGAACCATTTACCAGAATGGTTTAAGGTGTGGTGTTACCTGTTCACCCTTTACCAGAAGTTGATATGGTCCCTAAAGATATGTGAAACTGTAGTAACAACAGCACTTAAGATAGATTGCATGGACAAGAATTACAGTACATCAGGAAGTGGCTAGTCTAGACCTATCACTGTGTTTTATAAGCATAGGAATTTTTGAAAAAAACATGCAAAAACTGCCAGACATTGTGCTGTGGTCTCTAGAACCAAAGCCAATTATATTGGTTGACTTGACTTTGCCATGGGAAACAAGTATGGGAGCAGTACACAAAAGAAAGAGAGAAATTTAAAGGCAGAAAGCATAGAGTTGGATGGAGTGCTGTCATCAACTCTGTCAAGGTTGTGTGCAGAGGCGACATGGGATGTAGTTACCTAGCATGTAGTGAATGACATGGGAGTGTCAGGGGCCAAACTGAAGAAGGCACTAAAGGAGCCTGTTGAAGAGGCAGAGAAAGGGGGCTATATGAAGGAAAGGGTCCTAGTGCCAGCTACTGGGTGAAAGTAGGGAGATGTTCCTATACTGCAGCAACACCTGGAGATGTTTTGGCAATAAAGAGATAGGTGGCTCCCAGATGATGACCTTGTAGCTGCCCCAATGTCACTGTCGAATGTGTCTTCAGCAGTAATGTTTTGTAGGTGTTCCAACTACTTGTGCAGCAGCTGTATTAATTACATTTTTTCTTTATTTATTATTTCAGTGGTGTATACTACCGATGATTCACAAATCATAAACAGCACTTGCTACAGCCCACTCTCTAAACTTAGATGAAACTGAGATTACAGGTTGAGGGTCATTGCAAAAAATTTTAAAAAACTAAATAAATACATTAAAAAAATAAGCAACAAACAAAAATTATGAATCATTTTAATGTGTTTTATTTATTTATTGTTACATTTCAAAATACATTTATTTATTTGCATATTTAATTTTGTCTGAAATATTCCTCCATAGGGGCGGCACGGTGGCGCAGTGGGTAGCGCTGCTGCCTCGCAGTTGAGAGATCTGGGGACCCGGGTTCACTTCCCGGGTCCACCCTGCGTGGAGTTTGCATGTTCTCCCCGTGTCTGCGTGGGTTTCCTCCGGGCGCTCCGGTTTCCTCCCACAGTCCAAAGACATGCAGGTTAGGTGGATTGGCGATTCTAAATTGGCCCTAGTGTGTGCTTGGTGTGTGGGTGTGTTTGTGTGTGTCCTGCGGTGGGTTGGCACCCTGCCCGGGATTGGTTCCCTGCCTTGTGCCCTGTGTTGGCTGGGATTGGCTCCAGCAGACCCCCGTGACCCTGTGTTCGGATTCAGCGGGTTGGAAAATGGATGGATGGATGGATATTCCTCCATAAAAATATCCCAGCTTTGACAATAAATGTACGACATTAGAAACATCAAACTAATCCAAATAGGCATATATTACCCAGGAAAGGCAGAACTATATATTTTCTAATTAATACAAGGGAAACACTCAGATTTCAAGATGATGCACTGACAATACAATAAACAGAATTTAGTTCTTCTGTTGTATAACTGAAACATTTTTCTGTTCAAAAGTTGTGTAGTACTATAATTTATGCTCTATATTCACCTAAACACTCCATAATGTAATTTCACATAAAGACTAGGTTAACATTTTATATGATTATGTTGATTACAAAGTCACTCAACTCTGATGAGAATACATGCACTCTGAGAATTCTTGAGTGATGATATATTATATCCAGTACCTGTCAAAAGTCAGGACCAATATGATTGAATAAATATTTTCCAAAATTCTGATCTAGAGGCTTATACTTAAATACTTGCAATTTGTTTCTAAGACAGAGTGCATTTTTTTCTATTCATTAATTTCCTGCAAAGACAAAAATTCTAAATTCATAACATATTATTTTAAAATGCCCCTCAAGTATTTTATTTTATATAACTTTACAGAAATTTACAGAAAATTTTCATAAACACAATATCTGCATAATACTACCCGTGTCCATTTAAAAGTTAACTTGTTAAATTTTTCCTTGTTAATGACCTGACACAATTAGTTGTATTGTGAAAAAGTAGCATGGGTATAAATGAGCTTCATTTGGTAGAAAAAAAATAAAGGTCAGTCAATCTGGAAAACTTCAATAAATGTTTCAATTACAAAAATCATCAGCTGTTATGATGAAACTGGCTCTCATGAGAACCGCCACAGGAAAGGCAGATCAAAAGTTGCAGAGACGGAGAGTATGCATTGCAGAAGTCCTACAAAGAAATTACTACTGAAGGAGACAAAGGGGAGGAAAAGACTTGCTTGGGATTAGAAACACAGGCAATCAAAAAAAAAAATCTGATTATAGGAATTCCACATTTTAGTCTAATAAGTCCAAAGTAGAGATCTTTGGTTTTAATGCCATGTCTTTGCATGAAGGAAAGGTAGCCAGAAAGTGCTCAGTATATGTTAGAACTCCTTCTTGACTACTGGAATTAGAGAATGGCAAAAGTTTGCAAAACTGTCAACAAGTCAAAGGGTGTCTACTATGGGAAATATAAAAAATATTAAGTTTTAATCTAAAACGTTTTGGTCACCGCATAATTTCATGCATGTTATTGCATAGTTTAAATGTCTACAGTCTACACTGTTATTCTTAAACATAGAAAATAGTAAAAATGACTGGAACGGTAGGTAGGTAGGTAGGTAGGTAGGTAGGTAGGTAGGTAGGTAGGTAGGTAGGTAGGTAGGTAGGTAGGTAGGTAGATCCCAAGGGGAAATTCACATACTCCAGCAGCACCTTACTGATATAAAAAACAATATTAAATTAAACATTGATAATAATGCAGGTAAAAACAGACAATAACTTTGTATAATGTTAATGTTTACACCCCCGGGTGGAATTGAAGAGTCGCATAGTTTAGAGGAGGAACGATCTTCTCCGTCTGTCAGTGGAGCAGGACAGTGACAGCAGTCTGTCGCTGAAGCTGCTCCTCTGTCTGGAGATGATACTGTTTAGTGGATGCAGTGGATTCTCCATAATTGATAGGAGCCTGCTGAGCGCCCGTCGCTCTGCCACAGATGTCAAACTGTCCAGCTCCATGCCTACAATAGAGCCTGCCTTCCTCACCAGTTTGTCCAGGCGTGAGGCGTCCTTCTTCTTAATGCTGCCTCCCCAGCACACCACCGCGTAGAAGAGGGCACTCGCCACAACCGTCTGATAGAACATCTGCAGCATCTTATTGCAGATGTTGAAGGACGCCAGCCTTCTAAGGAAGTTTAACCGGCTCTGTCCTTTCTTACACAGAGCATCAGTATTGGCAGTCCAGTCTAATTTATCATCAAGTTGCACTCCCAGGTAGTTATAGGTCTGCACCATCTGCACAAAGTCACCTCTGATGATCACGGGGTCCATGAGGGGTCTGGGCCTCCTAAAATCCACCACCAGCGCCTTGGTTTTTCTGGTGTTCAGGTGTAGGTGGTTTGAGTCGCGCCATTTAACAAAGTCATTGATTAGGTCCCTATACTCCTCCTCCTGCCCACTCCTGATGCAGCCCACGATAGCAGTGTCATCAGCGAACTTTTGCACATAGCAGGACTCCGAGTTGTATTGGAAGTCCGATGTATATAGGCTGAACAGGACCGGAGAAAGTACAGTCCCTTGTGGCGCTCCTGTGTTGCTGACCACAATGTCAGACGTGCAGTTCCCAAGACGCACATACTGAGGTCTGTCTTTAAGATAGTCCACGATCCATGCCACCAGGTATGAATCTACTCCCTTCTCTGTCAGCTTGTCCCTAAGGAGCAGAGGTTGGATTGTGTTGAAGGCGCTACAGAAGTCTAGAAACATAATTCTTACAGCACCACTGCCTCTGTCCAAGTGGGAGAGGGATCGGTGTAGCATATAGATGGTGGCATCCTCCGCTCCCACCTTCTCCTGATATGCAAACTGCAGAGGGTTGAAGGCATGTTGAACCTGTGGCCTCAGGTGGTGAAGCAGCAGCCTCTCCATGGTCTTCATCACATGTGATGTCAGAGCAACAGGCCGGAAGTCATTCAGCTCACTAGAACGTGATACCTTTGGGACTGGGGTGATGTAAGATGTTTTCCAAAGCCTCAGGACTCTCTGTTCTAGGCTCTGTTCTAGGCTCAGGTTGAAGATGCGCTGTAGAGGACCCCCCAGCTCCGATGCACAGACCTTCAGCAGTCGTGGCGATACTCCATCTGGACCTGCTACTTTGCTGGCAAGAAGTCTCCTCAGCTCTCTGCTCACTTGCGCTGTTGTAATTATGGGTGGGGATGTCTCTCCTATGCTGGTATTAGCAGAAGGATGTGTGGAGAGTGCAGTACTCCGAAGTGAGAGTGAGAGTGGGTTAGGGTGGTCAAACCTGTTAAAGAAGTTGTTCATTTGGTTTGCTCTCTTCACGTCTCTCTCGATGGTGGTACCCTGCTTCGAGCTGCAGCCAGTGATGATCTTCATCCCATCCCACACTTCCTTCATGCTTTTATTCTGCAACTTCTGCTCCAGCTTTCTCCTGTACTGCTCCTTCACCGCCCTGAGCTGGACTCGGAGTTCCTTCTGCACGCGCTTGCTGATCACCGCCTTTAAAAGCCCTTTTCTTCTGGTTCAAAAGGCCCTTGATGTCACTTGTAATCCATGGCTTGTTGTTAGCATAGCAGCGTACAGTTCTTACTGGAACTACAATGTCCATACAGAAGTTGATGTAGTCAGTAGTGCAGTCAACAACTTCCTCAATGTTCTCACTATGTGATCCCTGCAGGATATCCCAGTCTGTAGTTCCAAAACATTCGCTCAGTCTTATCTGCCTCCGGGGTCCACTTCCTGAATGATCATGTGGTTGTAGGTAGGACCCTCACTTTTGGTTTGTAGTGAGGCTGAAGCAGAACCAGGTTATGATCTGCTTTCCCAAGCGCAGGCAGCGGGGTGGCGCTGTATACGTCTTTAATGTTTGCATACAGTAAATCAATAGTCTTATTTCCCCGGGTGTTACAGTCCACATACTGGGAGAAGGCAGGTAATGTTTTGTCCAGCGTCACATGGTTAAAGTCTCCAGCGATTAGCACAAGCACCTCAGGGTGCTGCGTTTGTAACTTAGCAACAGCAGAATGGTTGATGTCACTCGCTGTCTCCATGTCCGCCCGAGGAGGGATGTACACGATGACAACAATGATGTGTCCAAACTCTCTGGGCAAGTAATAGGGACGCAAACTTACGGCCAACAGTTCGATGTCCCTGCAGCAAGTGGAGACTTTGACATTAACATGTCCAGAGTTACACCATCGTGTATTAACGTAGAGAGAGAGTCCTCCTCCTTTGTGCTTCCCGCATGTACTTGCATCTCTGTCCGCTCTAACTGTGCTAAACCCGGGTAGCTCAACATTAGCATCTGGGATGGTGGTAGTTAGCCACGTTTCGCAAAAGCACAACAAACTGCATTCTCTGTAGGTTGTGACATTTTTCACCAGCGCAGCCAGTTCGTCGATCTTATTTGAGATTGAGTTCACATTTCCCAGAATCACAGAAGGCACCGAAGGCTTAAAACGCCACTTTCTCACAAGCTGCTTCATTTTTAGCTTAGTGCCGGCTCTGCTGCCACAATACCGCCTTCTTACCTCGTCAGGTAAATAGGGAACCACACCGGCACTGGCATTTGTTCTCAGCGCTTGAAGTTGAGTACTTGAATAGACGAGTCTCGGCGTGTAATCCGTGCCCACGTTGTAAAAGTAAGTGTGTCAAGGGAACGAATCCACATAAATTAAAAGTGATAGGAGTGATCAATAAAAAAAAGAGAAAAATAAAAGTAGAAAAGTAGAAAAAATAAAGTCATACACGGAGCTGCTAAAAAGGCTGCCACTCTCAGTGGCGTCGGAACTACTGTATATGCAAGAGTTGCCAAGTGTGGAAGATGTAGAGGCATAGAACTGGAAAAAAGAAGCCTTACAATAAGAGAAACTCCACAAAAATGCAAAGGTTCTCTTCATAACAAGCAAGATGTCAGGTGAGAAAGAAATGACAAAGACTAAATGAAGAGCAGAAAGAAAAGAGAACATATAGTATATTTTATTTCTATTTTGTTAATAGTAAAATAATAAATTATCCTACTTGATCAGAGAGGTAATTGTCAGTTTTACAGGCAGGCTATATGGGTCATACAAGGTTTATTTTGTATTTACTTGTCTGACACTTCAAAATTCTTCCTTTGTTTTTGTGCACAATCTCTCTCTCTCTCATACATATGCCAAAAAGTAGCACTTACTAATAGGTTGGACGGCTAAAGAAGAAGGGGAGGTGTTCTGGACAGGAAAAAAGCTATGTGATCACATTTGGCATGTAATGAGGTCTGAAATAGAAGCAAAACGTTTGGCAAAGCTCAATGGCTAGCAGATGCACTACAAAGCTCTAGTGAGGGAGAGAGGTGGAAGTGGTGTCCTCCGATCCAAGACAAGCCAGGAACAACACAGTGGTGTCAGGAGGGGGGAACGGGCTTCAGAGGCCCAAGAAGCTTAATCTCCTGATCTTTTACACAATTATATACATTACGAATGGAGGTAAACTCAGATTTTTATGTCAATCATGTATAAAGTAGCCCATGATCACTGTAATACCATTATATTAACGTACATGAAAACCCAAAGGGACACATTTTATATACATGTAATACCACATGCAATAGTCACAAAGGAAGCGAAAATTTTGACACCTGCAAATCCTAGAAACACCCCTGGAATGAATAATGAAAATAATCAAGTGAATGAAATAAATATATACATGAACACCATAAAAATCTAGTAATGACATACACTCAGATTTTACATTATTCCTATTGATTACCCATTTAAATTCAACACAATACACTTTCCTGTAAAACTGTGTTTTGCAATGTCCTTTAATAAAAATAAAATCACTAGGAAAAGCAGGAATTGATCTAATACATGAAAGTTTTACTCAGCATTGATAGTGTATATAGTATGTTCAAGATGAAGTAGTTCCAGTGACCTAATAATTTTTTTGATTGATGCCCTTATTTAAGCCACTGTACAACATTTAATATACAATTGATTACATTTCTTTTGTTTTTCCAGTTGGAACATAAGCAGGTGATGTAAATCGCTTATGGTCACACAGGGTCAGAAAAGCATGATTTAAACTTAGAAACTCAGTGCCTGAAGTTCTAGGTCTAAAGCTTTAACCAGTACACCACACTGCCTGCCATTTATACTAGCCCTTTCTTAAAAAAGAAAAAAACTACACATTTTATATACAGAAAAGCATTTAGTTAGTTGCACAGTACTTCTGATACACCAGCTTAATCGACTCCACTATAACTGTGGCCCATTGTCTTATGAAACTTCCTAGGAGAAGCTGGGATATATATAAAATAGCATACTCATGCCACATAAGCTATCAGTCAAGCTTATTTTGTTATAATTGTTCCTTAAATAAAAAGGTCAAAATATAAAATAAACAATAATCCAATCCTCCTTCATACAGAAATTATTTGCATGTGTTTTGGATATTTAACACAATGAATGGCTTCAGACCTTCAGTTACTATCTTCATTCAAGGAAGAAAGGTATCCAATAACTTCTATATGGAAAAGTAACTGTTTCCATATTTTCATTACTTGATTGCAGCACCTTTAAGGAGCAATAATCACAACATAACACTTCAAAACATGATAGTAGCTTTACACAAAGCTGTTAAGGAATTTAGGATCACTCTTATTTGCAGAACTGCTTTAATCCGGATACACTGATAGGTTTGCAGGTGTAAACTGCTGGTTTCAGGTCCTAGCACAGCATCTCTTGGTTCAAGTCATGACTATGACCAGGTTACAACAAAACTTTCATTTTGTTTCTGGCTGTAGACTTGCTTTTGTGTTTTGGGTCATTGTCCTGTTGCATAAAGCAATTATTCTTCAGCTTCAGGTCATGGAGAGATGACTAGACATTCCCTTTAAGAACATTCTAAGTGCAAAATTCATTGTTCCTTTATGTAGAGAAAAGCCAAGCAAAATGACACCTTTTATTGGCTAACTAGAAAGATTACAATATGCAAGCTTTCGAGGCAACTCAGGCCCCTTCTTCAGGCAAGATGTATGGACTACATCTTGCCTGAAGAAGGGGCCTGAGTTGCCTCGAAAGCTTGCATATTGTAATCTTTCTAGTTAGCCAATAAAAGGTGCCTGAAGAAGGGGCCTGAGTTGCCTCGAAAGCTTGCATATTGTAATCTTTCTAGTTAGCCAATAAAAGGTGTCATTTTGCTTGGCTTTTCTCTACATTCATAATGGCTAACACGGTACAACACCCTTGTTCCTTTATCAATGACAAGTCTTTCAGGTACTGTGCAGCAAAAACATCAACACAAAATCACACTACCACACCCAGGTTTTACTGGGAGTATAATGTCCTTACTACTGAATGCTGTATTAGTTCTGCACCAGACATAGTGGGACCCGTGTCATTTAAAGTGTTATACTTTTTGCTCATATATCCATAGAATATTACACGAAAAGGGATGGAGATTATACAATTTGTTTGCAAATGCAAGAGAAGTAATGAAGTTACTCCATCTCTTTATTTCGTGGAATCATGAACACTGACCTCAGCTGAAGCTAGAGATGCCTGAAGTTCTCTGTTTTTCTAGGATGCATTGAGACTTCTGGAATGAGTTGCTACTGTGCTTTTGATATCATTTTCGTAGGCTGATCTTTCCTGAGAAGATTCACCATTGTTCCAAATTATTTTCCATTTGGAGATAGTAGCTCTTACTTTGGTGCGGTGGAGACCCACAGTGTTAGAAACATCTTTGCAACCTTTTCCAAATTGGCAAGTTTAAACAACATTTTTTCTCATGTTTTATGGAATTTCCTTTGATCTGTGTATGGTGAGGTTTGCAAAAGGGCTGCAATCAGAGGTCTGGCTGTTTTCAGTCTCAAACCAGCATAATCTTAAATTAAATGTCTATTTACTAATTAACTTTGTTCGGCTGTTTGAGTGAGTAACTAAGAGCGCCTTTTCAAACAGGCAATAAAGTAAATATTGTTTAAGCTGTACAACATATTTGCTGCCTTTGAGTTTAAATATACCCAATTTTATAACACCGCAAATACAAAAAAACAATTTAAAGTGAAGAGTCACTGCAGAGTTTTTCCTCCTCCCAGTAGATGGTCTGGACCATTGGCCAGATGGGTTGCCAAGGAGACATCTGAGAGTTACTTATGCATATTCCCACAGCCATGCATTTTTTAATTTTCAGAATCATTACAATATCTCTCTTATTATAAAAAAAAAAAATCCTGGAAAGCAAAAGCAATGCGACAATATGTGATCTTCTCGGAAGTTCTCGAAAGACATTTAAAAGACCTGCGAGACAAAAGAGACTTCCCACGGATCGTCTCGTGGGGACTGTAAACATGAGACTTGGTGCCAAGAGATTGTCCCAGGGCCATAGCAAAAAAGACAGTGGCTGTACAGGCTTTAAAAAGATCGAAGGGCAGCGCGACAGCAGCAACCTCCTGCACATGCCCTGACAACGCGAGCAGCGTTATACGTCCTGCAAGAAAGAATTTAACCACGCCCAGGGCCAGAAATAAAGGACAAGTATTGTTTTTACAACGTCACACGAGACCAGGCAGTGAGCCATCATTTAAAACAAGTCCACAGACATCTACCCTAGCAGTTGTTGGATTGCTTTTGGCAGACAAGCATCATGTACTCCCAGCTCTTAAAACAATGACATGCGACAAACAGAAGAGGCAGCTCGCAAACAGCAAAAAGACAACAAATGATCCAAAGGCATATCCTTAGCGTGCGTTTAGCCTAACACCAAACACGGGGGTGGGCGAGCGAAGCGAGCAGGGGGTGGAGCCCCCTAGTTATATAAAGAAATAAATGTGATTGTTGGTATGTTTATCAGTGATGTGATAACTTGCAATTTAAGATTATGCTGGTTTGAGAACATTGTTATGCTATGCATTATGCTTTTGATGAAATTAACAAAAAACAATAACTTGAAAAACATGACACATAAACAAACTAAGAACAGTAAAAGTTGTAGTAATAACTAGTACTGGGGGCTTTGCCCCCTGCTCGCTTCGATCACCAACCCATTTTCGGTTCAGCTGCTCACGTATGGGGATGCGAATGCACAATTTAAACAGATTGTTCTTTTCATGGGATTTGTTACATATGCATAATAGAACTAATTATTTTATATTACAGTGAGTAAATATTAAAAATAATAAAACGTAATAATTTGAAAGTAAATTATGTTTAATGTTGCGTTAGAGTTATTTGTTGCATTATACAATTTCATTCTGTTTGGATTTGAAATTAACACACAAATACTTAAACTTACACTTTTACTGTAAAACTTCAGTAAAAACAATTTTTTGAATTAAACTTTCGTCAATATTGCATTGAATTTTGATTCCGTGTTTGGACTTACATTGTGACAATGCAACGTATAACTGCCTGTGAGTGAATTTCGTTTCTTTCTCTCAAATAAATAAACATACTTTTTCAAATGCTTGTCTCTGTGATTTGTTAATTCTCTTTGTAAAAGCTATTCTAATGGGAAACAGTTAATGTTTTAATACAAATGGCATATCAAGATCTCTTTTGTCGTCTAATGTTGTCCATAGGGGATGTACTACATTACCTTTCTTGGATACATCCTTCTTTTAACAGTAATTCGGGCAGCAGAAAACAGTACAGTGTTAACGGTTGTAGATAGTCTTCAGGATATTGCAAGTTGATGTTTTCATCTTCCATACGATCACCACCAACTGTTTCAGCATAGTCTAGTGATACGCATTTAACCAATCTGCCATGTCGACATCGACAATTTTCACGTTAATTTGTTTGACTTCATCATTTCTCGGTGCTAGGATTGCCCATGAACTAATTTCTTCTGTTGTTAACCCCTCGGGATTCAATTGTTCAATAAGATTTGGACATAATAAGTCTTCTTTTATTGGGAACTTAAAGTGAGGAAAATGTAAAAATTTGTAAGACTAAGAGAGCAGGAACTGTGACTGTCACAAGCATTCACATGAATGAGAGGTGAAAGGGCCGTGTGCATGGTTGAATATGGTTGAGAGGAGGGTGTGACTTGAAAAAAATCTCATGGCCAAAGTTTGTCTCGCGGGACTTGAAATTATCTCTTTGAAAAAGTCTTGTCTCCAGATTTCCTTTTATAATAAGAGAAATATGATTATAATATGTCTCATTTCAAGGGGTGGACAGAGTTTAGTTTTTTGAGATAAGGTCTTCATTTGTTGTACATAAAGGAAAACAAGTATACTAGTCTTTAGCAAATCACAAGTAAAAATATTTGTACAGAAAATAAATTATGCATGCACATTTAAAGCTGACATGTTTTCAATGCAATAAAAAATGTCTTCTGTTCACTTCAATAAAGAGCAATCCTCACTCACACTTAATATTCATTACTTATAAGGTGACACATTACCCTCAGTTGATTTTCTGTTTACAATCTCAAACACTCTTCATTTTTTTAAACATTTAAAATCAAATAACATTCCATACAAGCAAGTCAAGTTTTACAAAACTAGGTTCGAAACAAATCAACCCCCACCCATGAGAAAGAGAGTTAGGCCAACAGAGTAAAACTTTAATAGTAGGAAAAATAAGTAATAAATAAATAAATACAAATATATAAATAAACAGAATACAAAAAGGGAAGAGAATTAGCTTCCTCAATTGAAATGCTTATTCTAAAATGTTATTGATTAGATCCTGCCAGGTTTTGAAAAAGTTTTGTATAGATCCTCTAAGGGAGAATTTGAGTTTTTTCCAATTTCAAATAGTATAGAACATCAGTTACCCACTGACTTAAAAGAGGTGGGTTAGGAATCTTCCAGTTGAGCAAGATACGTCTACGGGCCAATAGTGAAGTAAAGGCAATTACGGTTTGTTGGTCCTTCTCCATTTTAAGCCCATCTGGAGCTACACCAAACACAGCTGTTAGTGGATTAGGAGGAATTGTGACTCCAACACTCTTCACTTTAAAAAAAACATAATACTGGGGAAGAATTTCAGATCTCTAGTCTTTCTGCAATAACAAAATATAAAATACCTTTTGTTGTCCTGCTTGCAAATGAATGCATGGCATTAGTCTGAAAGGCATTAGCCAAGATGATTATATATTACATTCTGAAAGACAGATCCTTTAAAAAGCTACTGAATTAGGTAGGTGTCAGAATGTTAAGCTTTTTTATTTCAATATATAATTAGAAGTAGTGTATACATAAATTACATAAACTTTCAAGGATAGCATTAAGATATTTGTAAATATGTTTATTTTCATATTAATACCTCTATTACTTCATACATTGTGCACAAATTTAGATTAACCACACATTTTTGCATATTGTATTAGTTGACAAAATGAGAAATTGCCAAATGTGAAAATAACTTCAATTCACAAGAAGATTAATTCAATTGGCTAGTATTAGACTTCAATATTGAAAATATTGGAAGTGGAATGCTTGACAATAGCTTCCTGGAAGCACCAAAAATATTAATTACAAAAAACATCAAGTGATGACTACTGATGAGGATCTGAGACTGAATGTGATGACAGGAAAATTACAGTATAAATTCAACCCCTCTTCAACATACACTTTATAATATCGCTGCAAATGAATTTCGATGCAAAATCAACAAAGTGACATTGAAATAGTGGCTGGTAATGTAGCACTAAGAGTATCACTATAATTGGGTAAGCAATTATATCTTGTCAACCCTAAGCAGATAATATTAACCTCTCAAATGACATGAAAGTATTGTTCCACTTAGCAGTCGCGCAAAGGCTGTAAATTATTGTGGAAGTAGAGATAGAGGCTTTCTTTATCCCACTCTAACAACTGTATTTTTCTCATTGAAATATTTTGTGATCAGTACCAAAGTGCAAGTTTCTGTTTCCTGGAACGGACGTCTTTATTTGTAAAACTGAGTACTGCAAATATATAATGTATTACTCTTACATGTCAGGGAGTGTAGTCTAATTATTGAAAGGCATTAAACATAAAACACAGAGTATGGTGCACTATACTGTATTAAACTGGATAAGAGTACACTATTATGGGAGTAACTGTCAGGTTATCATAAAATTCAAGCTTCATAATATTTCTTAAGGATAACAGCATCTTTTTAGGATGTTTAAATAATCCTACATTCACATCTGGGCACTAAAATTAATAAATTATGCACATTACTGCAGAAGTGTCTTAGATAAAGAAAGCAGGGTTCTCTCTCTGAGATATTCCTGATCTACTGCCTAAACAAGCATAGAGAAAGAGTATCAAACATTATATTGCATATTATAAAAGGCCAAAAGTCCAATTACAGGCAGAATTTTTACATATTGATGGATTAATTAGAATAAAGACAGAGAGCCAAAATGGCTCTCCAAGAAAAGTGAGTGTGACATACCTCCACAGTATGCTTTCTTTGAAAAGAAAAAAAAACTGTGTTTAACCATTTCATACTCTTGCTTATGTTATGAAAAACATACAAAATAAATTAATGCATGAGAATATTTTATGTTTAGGATCTATTCCCCTTTAGAATCAAATGGGTGTTTGTGATTAATTATTTTTGTTTAAATCCATAACTAGATTTTTTTTTTAACTGCAGCTTTGTTTACTGTATGACAACTGGGGTGGAATTCAATAACTGGATGATAGATTTGTGAGGTGAAAATGCTTACAAATGGGCTATAATGCTGCTATAATTCAGGTTATCAATAAACATTAACAAACAAATAATCTAAATATTTTATGTATAAGACACGGAAAATGATGTATTGGCAAGGTTTTAAGCAGCACAATATACTGCAGAATGCAAACAGGCATGTAAATAAACAATACTTTTTTGTCAAGATATTGTAGAACACATACAGTAATATTTAGACCTCTAGCGCAAGGTATAAATTGGTCAGGAGAGAAAAAAAAATGGGAAGTGACTCCAACTTTATGAAGAGACTTACCTGAAGTATTGCTTCCTGTCATGGCAAATACTGAACAGACAAAAAATTATTTCATTGTCATTTCTTCATAGTTTCCTTTTATCATGGTTCTTGATTTTAAAAAAAGGTGTGCAAATGACTATTTTTAGGACAAAAGTTTCAAATAGAAGTAGATGATGATGACAGCAATGTTTAAAAAACATTTTGTGAAATACTCAACTGCCTTTTGACAATGGAAAAAGTAAACATCAAATCATAAAGAAGAAGAGGAACTGAAGAACCTGTAGATAGTATTCATGAGTGACAATACGATACAGCTGATCATGAGACTGATCACAAAGTTGGGCAGCAGTGGCACTTTTTTTTTTGGATATTATGCCAAATCATTCATTCATTCATTCATTCATTGATAGACAGATAGATAGATAGATAGATAGATAGATAGATAGATAGATAGATAGATAGATAGATAGATAGATAGATAGATAGATAGATAGATAGATAGATAGATAGATAGATAGATAGATAGATAGATAGATAGATAGATAGATAGATACTTTATTAATCCCAAGGGGAAATTCACATACTCCAGCAGCAGCATACTGATGCAAAAAACAATATTAAATTAAAGAGTAATAAAAATGATGGTAAAAACAGACAATAACTTTGAATAATGTTAACGTTTACCCCCCAGGTGGAATTGAAGAGTCGCATAGTTTGGGGTAGGAACAATCTCCTCAGTCTGTCAGTGTAGCAGGACAGTGACATCAGTCTGTCACTGAAGCTGCTCCTCTGTCTGGAGATGACACTGTTTAGTGGATGCAGTGGATTCTCCATAATTGATAGGAGCCTGCTGAGCACCCGTCGCTCTGCCACGGATGTCAAACTGTCCAGCTTCATGCCTACAATAGAGCCTGCTTTCCTCACCAGTTTGTCCAGGCGTGAGGCACCCTTCTTCTTAATGCTGCCTCCCCAGCACACCACTGCGTAGAAGACGGCGCTCGCCACAACCGTCTGACAGAACATCGCAGCATCTTATTGCATATGTTGAAGGATGCCAGTCTTCTAAGGAAGTATAGCTGGCTCTGTCCTCTCTTGCACAGAGAATCAGTATTGGCAGTCCAGTCCAATTTATCATCCAGCTGCACTCCCAGGTATTTATAGGTCTGTATCCTCTGTACACAGTCACCTCTGATGATCAGGAGGGACCTGGGCCTCCTAAAATCCACCACCAGCTCCTTGGTTTTGCTGGTGTTCAGGTGTAGGTGGTTTGAGTCACACCATTTAACAAAGTCCTTGATGAGGTTCCTATACTCCTCCTCCTGCCCACTCCTGATGCAGCCCACGATAGCAGTGTCGTCAGCGAACTTGTGCACGTGGCAGGACTCCGAATTGTATTTGAAGTCCAATGTATATAGGCTGAACAGGACCGGAGAAAGTACAGTCCTCTGCCGTGCTCCTGTGTTGCTGACCACAATGTCAGACCTGCAGTTCCCGAGATGCACATACTGAGGTCTCTTTGTAAGATAGTCCACGATCCATGCCACTAGGTATGAATCTACTCCCATCTCTGTCAGCTTGTCCCTAAGGAGCAGAGGTTGGATGGTGTTGAAGGTGCTAGAGAAGTCTAGAAACATAATTCTTACAGCACCACTGCCTCTGTCCAGGTGGGAGAGTGATCGGTGTAGCAAATGGTGGTAAAGACAAAGCTGGATGAACGTGGGCAACTGGAAAAGGTCCCTGCATTGGATTGTTGGGCTAACACTCCGTAATACGGTGAGAAGCTCAGCAATACAGGAGGATCTTGGAGTATAACAACAGCTTGTGTGGATCGAGGCATGGACACCCAGAATTTATTTTGATAAAGGATATAAGGAGTTTGGGATCATAGACTTATGGGCACAGGATTTATTTTCATATGTGAAATGTGCATTTTTATAATTCTAAATTTACAGTAATTAAATTAAAACAGTAACAAATGGCAAAAATGTCTTGAAAAGGCAGGGTTACATGGAGAAAGTTACCTAACAGTGCAATTGAAAATACTAAATATTAATTCACTCATATTTGTAAACATTGGGTGATTAGGAAATAATGAATAAAAAAGAAAGGCCTTCTCTTTTCAATACTGTTCTTGTGTTATAATTACTATATTGTCTGTTTTAGTACCTTAGGATATAATTAGGGGCTATTCAGTGGAAGCTGGTTCTACCTGAAGTGTTTTTTCTTAATATTTGTTCTATTTTCCTTTTTGCAAAACATAGCACTATTAAAACGTATGAATTCCTGACATCTGAAATTTGCCAGTAAGAGAAAACGTTAGGTTGAATTAGATTTGAACTTAGGTTGAATTAGATTTGAACTTTTTATATATTTTACATTGTTCAGCAAATATTACTAACTGTATATAATATGTAATTTTATAATAGCCAGGTTACAATCAGTATGGTTTCTAGATATAACTAACTTATATAACTTTAAAATCAAAGAATAACTTTGACTTCAAAAATACTGAACTTATCTTTTATTAAATATTCTAAAATACAGTTAAAAATATTAATTATCATTTACTCAAAATAAATTAGAATTTTTAATATAATACTACTAATAAAATACATTATTTTCATGTCAACGCCTATCTTAAGAGAGCTCTTCAGAACAAGAAAAATTATAGGATTTATTCTGAGGAACAATGCTGAAACTCCTGATATTCTAAGCTTTATGGTAATTTAGTTGCACCACTCTCTTATGCTAGGTATTACGGTAGTTGAGCAGCATGCATCTTTTTTTTTTCTTTTGAAGAAAACTTCCTGCAGTATAAACAAAGAAAGGGCAGCACATGAAGGCTCCTTTTATCAGTGAACGAAAGACAATTGGTATACTAGCCTTTACATTAAAGAAAGTGGAGTAATAAACTGAAAAAAAAGTTATTGGAGAAGTCATCCTGTGCAACTAGACAATGTCATGCCACCTCGGTCTTACTTGATTAAAGAAAGTCAAGACTCAAACAGGTTACTGAATGCAATGCACGTTTTTTATTATTCAATCCAACAACTCCCCAAATCACCCATCACTCCCACGGCCCCCGTATGTCCTGTCTGAAAACATCATGGGAACTGTAGTGCTTATTATCTAATTATATACAATATATATATATATATATATATATCCATCCATCCATCCATTTTCCAACCCACTGAATCCGAACACAGGGTCACGGGGGTCTGCTGGAGCCAATCCCAGCCAACACAGGGCACAAGGCAGGAACCAATCCCGGGCAGGGTGCCAACCCACCGCAGGACACACACAAACACACTCACACACCAAGCACACACTAGGGCCAATTTAGAATCGCCAATCCACCTAACCTGCATGTCTTTGGACTGTGGGAGGAAACCGGAGCGCCCGGAGGAAACCCACGCAGACACGGGGAGAACATGCAAACTCCACGCAGGGAGGACCCAGGAAGCGAACCCAGGTCCCCAGATCTCCCAACTGCAAGGCAGCAGCGCTACCCACTGCGCCACCGTGCCGCCCACATATATATATATATATATATATATATATATATATATATATATATATATATATATATATATATATATATATACACATCTCACCACAGACAAACGGCAAGAAAAGCTACTTTAAGGAATTAAGACCTTTATTTTGTCCTCGGACATTGCTTGAGTTTGGATGGCGTGCTTATTTAAAATGCAGCAGCTTACACTTTTAATTGGAAAAAGAAAAGTTAAAGACTAATTTGAAATTCCTGCTTAGTAAACAAAAGGGTTTTTTTTTTTAAAGATTGCATTGTGTTTATTATTTGTTGCTGTATTTCATACAGCATATGTTTTAGTAAGAAACAAGTACAACATAAGTAAATAGTTGCATAGTAAGTATAAGTACAACATAATTAAAATGGTAATCATTATTTTTATAATTACACCTCAAGAATTATGAATGTTGTTTAGCTGTGACAGTGAAGAAAAAAAACACCTGTATAAATACTGTAAATGTTTATTTTAACAGCAAAGAGCTGTAGTGCAATTAATGATTTAAAATTATTAAAACGTATGAGTGCATGTAAGTTTACATTTAAGCAGCATTTAATTCCCAAAATCAATATATGTGAGAATATATGTTTATATTTGTTGTTAAAGAAATAGTGAAAACTACTGTTTTTAATTAAGCCTTTTGTAAGATATGTACATTACAGAAAAAATAACCTGCTATATACAGTATAAACTACTCAAAAAATTAAAGGAACACTTTGAAAACACATCAGATCTCAATGGGAAAAAAATCATGCTGGATATCTACTGTATACTGATATGGACTGGGTAATGTGTTAGGAACGAAATGATGCCACATTGTTTGATGGAAATGAAAATTATCAACCTACAGAGGGCTGAGTTCAAAGACATCCTTAAAATCAAAATGAAAAAATGATGCGGTAGGCTAGTCCATTCTGCCGAAATTGTATTGCAGCAACTCAAAATCATACTCAGTAGTTTGTATGGCCCCCACGTGCTTGTATGCATGCCTGACAATGTTGGGGCATGGTACTAATGAGACAACGAATGGTGTCCTGGGGGATCTCCTTCCATATCTGGACCAGGGCATCACTGAGCTCTTGGACAGTCTGAGGTGCAACCTGGCGGCGTCGGATGGACCGAAACATAATGTCCCAGAGGTGTTCTATTGGATTTATGTCAGGTGAGCGTGGGGGCCAGTTAATTGGTATCAATTCAGTCATCCTCCAGGAACTGTCTGCATACTCTCGCCACATGCACCAGGAAGAACCCAGGACCCACTGCACCAGTATAGGGTCTGACAATGGGTCCAAGGATTTCCTCCCGATACCGAATGGCAATCAAGGTGCTGTTGCCTAGCCTGTAGAGGTCTGTGCGACCCTCCATGGATATGCCTCCCCAGACCATCACTGACCCACCACCAAACTGGTCATGCTGAACGATGTTACAGGCAGCATAACGTTCTCCACGGTTTCTCCAGACCCTTTCACGTCTGTCACATGTGCTCAGGGTGAACCTGCTCTCATCTGTGAAAAGCACAGGGCGCCAGTGGTGGACCTGCCAATTCTGGTATTCTATGGCAAATGCCAATCAAGCTCCACAATGCCGGGCAGTGAGTACAGGCCCAACTAGAGGACGTCGGACACCTCAGGCCATCCTCATGAAATTCTGTTTCTGATTGTTTGGTCAGAGACATTCACACCAGTGGCCTGCTGGAGGTCATTTTGTAGGGCTCTGGCAGTGCTCATCCTCTTCCTCCTTGCCCAAAGGAGCAGAAACCTGTCCTGCTGATAGTTAAGGACCTTCCACGGCCGTATCCAGCTCTCCTAGAGTAACTACCTGTCTCCTGGAATCTCCTCCACGCCCTTGAGACTGTGCTGGGAGACACAGCAAACCTTCTAGCAATGGCATGTATTGATGTGCCATCCTGGAGAAGCTGGACTACCTGTGCAACCTCTTTAGGGTCCAGGTATCACCTCATGCTACCAGTAGTGACACTGACTGTAGCCAAATGCAAAACTAGTGAAAAAACAGTCAGAAAAGATGAGGAGGGAAAAATGTCAGTGGCCTCCACCTGTTAAACATTCCTGTTTTTGGGGTCGTCTCACTGTTGCCCCTCTACTGTACCTGTTGTTAATTTCATTAACACCAAAGCAGCTGAAACTGATTAACAACCCCCTCTGATACTTAACTGATCAGATCAATATCCCAGAAGTTTCATTGACTTGATGCTATACTCTGAGTAAAAAGTGTTCCTTAAATTTCTCTGAGCAGTATATTATGAACAAATACTTTTGCACATATTTTATTAGTTTAAGTATGTATTTTAAGGAAATTTTATTTATTTTAGTATTTTTTGGTCACTGAACAATAAACCAACAGAATTTCATTTTGTTAATAAAAAATGAACAGTTAACACTAGTTTAATTATAAAAATACCCTTTAATATATGACATAGGACTTTTCTTTGTCTGGTTATGTAGGAGATTAGTGTAAAAAGTTTTTAAAGGAATAAAGAAAACAAAAATTGGAACTGGTATCAAAGTTGGCCGATCAAGTAACATGAAATTGGTGATCGGTATTGGTCTTAACCTGATCACGACATCCCTAACCATAAATTTAAATAATAACATGTTATGCAGTATGTATGGAAAACTGCAGTACAGATTTAAAGGAGGAAAAAAATGCCCTACAAATCTCTCTATTTTACATTAGGATGATAGAGCTACAAAATGGAAGTTAATAAATAAGCTAAAACACTTAATTAGGAGTGCACACAAATATACACTAACTGAGCAAATTATTAAGAACACTATTAATATTGGGTAGGACCTTCTTTTGCACTCAGAACAGCCCAATTCTCCAAGACATAAAATCCACAAGATGTTAGAAATATTCCATTGAGATTCTGGTCCATGTTGACACCACTGCATCATGTCATTTTTGCAGATTTATAAGCTGCAGATTCATGCTGTAAATCTCCCATTCCACATCCCAAAGGTGTTCTACTGGATTCAGATGCAATGACTGGGAAGTCCAAAGAAAAACACAGAATTAACTGTCATGTTCATTAAACCAGTTTGAGACTGCTTTGCTTTGTGATGTGGTACATTACCATTCTGGAGGTAGCCTTTAGAAGTTGTTGCAGTGAGGTGATGCACATGGTTAGCAACAATACTCAAATAGTTCATGGCATTCAAGTGATTATTGATTTGTAATAACAGGCTCAAAGCAGGTCAAGAAAGATTTCCCCATACCATTACACCACCACCAGCATGGACTGTTGACACAAGGCAGCTGAGTTCATGGATTTATGCTGTTGATGCCAAATTCTAACCCCACCATCTGGGTGCCTCAGCAAAAACTGAGATTCATCAGACCATCAGGCTAAGTCTTTCCAGTCTTCAACTGTCCAGCCACTGCAGTCTCAGCTGTCTGTACTTGGCTGACAAGAGTGGAACCTGAATTGTTGTTCTGCTGTTGCATCACATCCAACTGAAAGTTTGACGGGTTATGCATTCTGAGATGTTTTTCTGCGCAACACAGCTGTACAGAGTGATTATCTCATTTATCGTACAATTTCTGTCAGCTCAAACCAGTCTGGCTATTCTTCTCTGACGTCTCTCATCAACAAGGCGTTGTCATCCACAAAACAAATATATACTTAAGCAGTTCCCCCTACATTATTTTTATTAGTAAACTGTATTGGTTGCTGATAAGGGATGCAGAGGTGGCACCAGTAAACAAATAAGTGGTAGTAGTTAACAATTAAACCATGCAAAGAGCATCTTTTTAATATAAAAGGGCATACACAAATTTTTAAACTAGATTAAAAGCATACCCGCAAATGTTAAATTGAATCATATTCAACAAACACATGTCTGTATTAAAGGCAAGCAAATTTAAATTCAGTCATATTTTCTAATGTATAAATAAAAAGGAAGGTAGAAAACTGTTGTTTGCTATATATCATAAAATACATTTTTGAAATGGGGTGAGGAATGTGGCAGTGATTTTTTTTATTGCCTAAAGGCAGTGTCAGATGTGCATCTTAAAACTTCTAACATCTTTTCACAGACAGCATGTCACATTTAAGGACTACAGTTAAAAAAAACTGTTGCAACCCTTTAGATGTAGGATTGGTCTCATTTAGTAAATTGCAGCTCGTGACTAATAAATAACAAGATTGCTTCCAAGTTTTCACACTGATTCACTGTTGCATGTATCACTGATTGAAGGTCATTTCAGCAGCCAACAGACAAAGAATGCAGGAATAAAAACAGGAGTATGTGAAAAATTGTTAAAATGGGGTGTGGACGGCATTTGTTTTTAGGAAAAACAATGTGGCTCAGCTCAGGCTTGTAGGTACATAGTGTTCTGCTGCAAAGCTGCATGGCCACAAGGTGTTCAGGGCCCATGGATGTTTAGGGATGGGAGTGAGGCAGAAGCCGGTGCAAGGGTTGACAACACTTGCCAGAGGGGGTCCACTGCAGCTGAGAAGACCTCAAAAATTTAAGCTGCAGAGGTACAGAATTAGAAGGACGCACTGAGGCATACTATTAACAAATAGTGACAGATCCAGATTACATTTTAATCTGAGGGTTTTAACCACTTTTTATATTTGTTTACTTATTTCATTTACTTATTTTTTAACACAAATGTGCCCTCCATTTTTATCAATTATTTATTGATAAACTGCAACATGCACTTTAAACACTGTTTGGATTGTTTTAATAAAAGTACTATGCACTTTTACACCAACCTTTGCTGGTTGGAGTCCTTACTGCACTAGCTCATTTTCATTACATGACTATCGATGACCATTGTTCAAGGAGGAATATGCCAGCTGCAGGCAACCTAGGCATTACAGAGTACCACATGAAAGTAAACATATGGTATAGGCAGCTCAACCACATTGTGTTCCTCATGAAAATTCACAGTAATTTAACAGATTAAGTCACTTTGCTTCAAGATTGGATGCCACAATCCCAAGTCAGGGGCCAAGGATAACTGGGCAGCCTACTCACTAATTTCAATTGTAGGGAAAACACAGAATATAGAGCTTTTAATATACCAGAAACATCATGCAGCTTAAGAGCATACAGTGGCATGCTGTTGCCAAAATGCTATAAATACTATATGCGGTATATGCACTCAACGGCCACTTTATCAAGTACACCTGTTCAACTTCTTGTTGACACAAATCAGTCAATTACATGGCAGCCAACTCACATTTAGACACATAGGCACTGTCAAGATAACCTGCTGAAGTTCAAACCAAGCATCAGAATGGGGAAGAAAGGTGATTTAGGTGACTTTAAATGTGGCATGGTTGTTTATGCCAGACCAGCTGGTCTGAGTATTTCAAAAACTGCTGATCTACTGGGATTTTCATGCACAACCATTTCTAAGGTTTACAGAGAATGGTCCAAAAAAAGAAAATACCCAGTGTGTGGCAGTTCTCTAGACGAAAATGCCTTATTGAAGCCAAGGGTCAGAGGAGAATGTCCAGACTGTTCAAGCTAATAGAAAGGCAACAGTAAGTCAAATACCAGATGCCACTCCTCCTTTCAGCTGAGAACAGGCAACTCGGGCTGCAATTCACATGGGCTCACCAACATTGGACAATAGAAGATTGTAAATAGTTGCCTCGTCTGAAGAGTCTAAATTTCTGCTGTGACATTCGAATGGTGGGGTCAGAATTTGGCATCAATAACATGAAAACACAGATCTATCCTGCCTTATAATGGTTCAGTCTGGTGGTGTGATGGTGTGGGGGATACTTTCTTGGCACACTTTGGGCCCCTCAGTACCAATTGAGTATTGTTGCTGACCATGTTCATCCAATGATGACCACAGTGTACACATCTTCTGATGGCTATTTTCAGCAGGATAATGCACAAAGCTCAAATCATCTCAAACTTAGGAACTTACTTAGATAACAATCTTAACTGGAATACAAATACAAAAAAATTATTTTCTAAGTGCAACCAGCGCTTATTTCTCCTCCATAAACTCAAACTATTTAAAGTAGACAAGGACCTCATGTTGTCCTTCTATCGTAGTATGATCCAGTCCATGATCACTTTCAGTTTCATTGCCTGGTTTAATAGTCTGACAAACCAAAACTCAAAAAAGCTCCAGCAGATTACGAAGTATGCAGCTAAAGTTATTGGGGCTGATGTAGATGATTTGACTAGTGTGTGTCAGAGGGCAATGCTAAAGAAACTGGAAATCATCTCAACTGATGACAGACATCCATTACATGTAGAACTAAACTTCAGTAAATCAGGAAGGATAGTTGCTTTGAAAACCCACACAAATCGCTCCAGAAACTCCTTTCTTCCTAGTGCCATACGACTTTTCAATAAGAAATATCGGAGATAATGTTTAAGGTTTTGATATATATCCTGTTACCTTTTTTTTTTTTTTGGTATAGATATGTTTTATCTAACTGCCTTACCTTAACCTTTCTTATTTCTATTTGTATGTTTTATTTCATTCTGTCTGTTACTTGTTATTAGATGCAACTGAGAAGGCAAATTTCATGTTTTCCTGTGTAAACATGACTAAATAAAGAAACCTAACCTAACCTGGTTATTTGAACATGACAATGACCACTGTACTCAAATGGTCACCAGATCTCAATCCAAAAGCGCACCTTTGGGATGTGGTGATAGAAAGGCAACAGTAAGTCAAATAACTTGGGTATGCAGAAGAGCATCTCTGAACGCATAATACGTCAAACCTTGAAGCAGATGGGCTACAGCAGCAGGAGACCACACCAGATGCCACTCCTCATCATGGATGTGCAGCCAACAAATCTGCAGCAACTGTGTGATGTTATTGTGCCAATATGGACCAAAATTCCTGAGGAATGTTTCCAGCACCTTGCTGAATCTGTGTCACAAAGAAATATGGCAATTCTGATGGCAAAATGGGTCCAGCCTGGTACTAGCAAGGTGTAAATAATAAAGTGGCAGGTGAGTGTACATAAATGTAATACATACCGACCCAAACAGAGATTAATACCTATGAATATACATCAAATTTTGTGGTGTTCAAAAAGCTATTGTTGCAACACAATAATGCAGTCATTAGTCCACATCTTGAAGTCTATGTACAGTTTAGAAAAGAAGAAAACCATTAAAAAAACCAAAGCCATTTGAGCAAAAAGACTGATCATAATTAGATTTTGATACATCTAAGGCAAGAAACTGAGAGCTCAAATAAGAAGAGCTCAGCCATCGGTGAGGTCATTAGCTGATCCTTAGGTTCTGTTTTTAGAAATTATTGAGGATTAAAAACTCACAATCAGGCAAAAAACAAATCAATCAAAGATTTATATTTAAAAGACAAAAAGATTATCATTAATTTGCAAATTATAATACAGTACATGAGGGCAAAATAGTATAAATGGTTCTAAAAAGGAAAACACTTTTCCATGGAACACAATATACCTGGGGAGGGCCCTGTAGCTTACAAAGAAGATACAAATTTGAACTGAGACATTCACAAAGAAAGACTACTTAGACCTTTAATGATACAGAAAATGTTAGGCAGCTCAAAAAGCTCAAGAGCTCTGCAATACTGTTTTTTTGTTGTTAAGTGGACTAATAATTCATTATGTCCATATTCTTAGGCAGAACATATATGACTGCATTATTTTCAGAGTAGGATAACTGGGAGCTGGAAGGCAGAAAGAAAGGTGCAACATGAATACAAAGAAAAAAATAGAATTTAAAGATTAAGTCTGGAGACAGAGATGGCCAGTACTATAGAATGATTTAGGGAGGCACACTTATTCCACTACAGTAAGGTTAACAAATGACTGTCTTAAAATATTTAGTGTTTTAGTCTGAAATAATAAGGTTTTTAACTTTCTAGTATCATGAATGAAATGAATTAAACAAAGACACTATGAATGATGATGTATATCTTATATAACATCATACCACTGAGTAATTTTAGGAAACAAACTATTCAACAGAAGTGTGTAAAGAAACATTTGTGCTCCTTTATACAGTATATACACCAATAATGACAACGTGAAAAGAGTTTACTTGAGGTTTTTGCAAATTTATTAAAAATAAAAAAACTGAGAAATCACATGTACATAAGTATTCATAGCCTTTGCTCAATACTGTGTCGATGCACCTTTGGCAGCAATTACAGCCTCAAGTCTTTTTGAATATAATGCCACAAGCTTGGTACACCTATCCTTGGCCAGTTTTGCCCATTCCTCTTTGCAGCACCTCTCAAGCTCCATCAGGTTGGATGGGAAGCATCGGTGCACAGCCATTTTAAGATCTCTCCAGAGATGTTCAATCGGATTCAAGTCTGGGCTCTGGCTGGGCCACTCAAGGACATTCACAGAGCTGTCCTGAAGCCACTCCTTTGATATCTTGGCTGTGTGCTTAGGGTCGTTGTCCTGCTGAAAGATGAACCGTCACCCCAGTCTGAGGTCAACAGCGCTCTGGAGCAGGTTTTCATCCAGGATGTCTCTGTACATTGCTGCAGTCATCTTTCCCTTTATCCTGACTAGTCTCCCAGTTCCTGCCACTGAAAAACATCCCCACAGCATGATGCTGCCACCACCATGCTTCACTGTAGGGATGGTATTGGCCTGGTGATGACTGGTGCCAGGTTTCCTCCAAACGTGACGCCTGGCATTCACAGCAAAGAGTTCAATCTTTGTTTCATCAGACCAGAGAATTTTCTTTCTCATGGTCTGAAAGTCCTTCAGGTGCCTTTTGGCAAACTCCAGGTGGGCTGCCATGTGCCTTTTACTAAGGAGTGGCTTCCGTCTGGACACTCTACCATACAGGCCTGATTGGTGGATTACTGCAGAGATGGTTGTCCTTCTGGAAGGTTCTCCTCTCCCACAGAGGACCTCTGGAGCTCTGACAGAGTGACCATTGGGTTCTTCACCTCCCTGACTAAGGCCCTTCTCCTCTGTTCGCTCAGTGTAGATGGCTGGCCAGCTCTAGGAAGAGTCCTGGTGGTTTTGAACATCTTCCACTTATGGATGATGGAGGCCACTGTGCTCATTGGGGCCTTCAAAGCAGCAGAAATTTTTCTGTAACCTTCCCCAGATTTGTGCCTCGAGACAATCCTGTCTCGGAGGTCTACAGACAATTCCTTTGACTTCATGCTTGGTTTGTGCTCTGGCATGAACTGTCAACTTTAGCACCTTATATAGACAGGTGTGTTCCTTTCCAAATCATGTCCAATCAACTGAATTTACGACAGGTGGACTCCAATGAAGCTGCAGAAACATCTCAAGGATGATCAGGGGAAACAGGATGCACCTGAGCTCAATTTTGAGCTTCATGGCAAAGGCTGTGAATACTTATGTACATGTGCTTTCTCAATTTTTTATTTTTAATAAATCTGCAAAAACCTCAAGTAAACTTTTTTCACATTGTCATTATAGGGTGTTGTGTATAGAATTCTGAGGAAAAAAGTGAATTTAACCCATTTTGGAATAAGGCTGTAACATAACAAAATGTGGAAAAAGTGATGCGCTGTGAATACTTTCCGGATGCACTGTATCTCCACATCCACCCGAGGAAGGATGTAAACAATAAAAACCATGATGTGTCCAAACTCTCTGGGCAAGTAATAGGGATGCAGACTTACGGCCAACAGTTCGATGCCCTTGCAGCAAGTGGAGATTTTGACGTTTACATTTCTAGGGTTGCACCACCTTGTATTCACATAGAGAGCGAGTCCTCCTCCTTTTTGCTTCCCGCAGGTATTTGCGTCTCTGTCCGCTCTAACTGTGCTAAAGCTTTGTCCTCTAGTTGAATTCTTGTAAATTATTCTACACACCTATTGTGATGTGTCTGTACCAACAGTCATGCAATTTCCACTATAAAACATTGTTACACAGTGAACACTTAACAAAGCCAGTTAAAAAACTGACCAATCTGGTCACATACTTCACTAGTCACTTTGCTCTAGTTTCATTCAGGTGACAGGCAGATGAGTTTTGCAATTTCCCACTCAGGGACACTAGCATTTCCCATCTTTTCAAAAAAAATAAAATAAATAAATAGCACTAAGCATGAGTCAGGGTGACCTTAAAAGAGCTCCTCTCATAGTCTTGCTTGAATTTAATTGCATGCATTTTACACAGGACTGGTAGATCACTGAAGTACTACACTGCACATTGTAATTTAAAAATGCATAAAGATTGTTAACTTCTGCAATTTTTATTACCTGGTATAAGGCAATTCTTTAACCCACATCCACGATATATTTTCCTAAACATGTTATGACTGTGGGTCTAAGGTAATACATACCTGCCCCAATGAAAAACCAAACCGATCAAAAACTATTTTTAAGGGGGAAATGTTTTGTTTTGATTATCTTTATATGAATGTCATTACCAAATATATTAGGTAGTTCTGCTGAACTATTATGAATATCAGCTGTAGGAAGGCTGGTCTAGAGAGTTTGGAAATTATCCTGGAGTCTTGGACATCCTGTAATAATTTTCTTGACAGCATCTTTAGATATGAACAATCATGAATTCTTAAAGACTGTTCTCATCTTAGAAGATGGACTTTACAATTAAATGTCTCCATCTGTAGAATATTTGTCTTCTCTGTAAGTCTATATAGATTGTACAATGGTGTATTAAAGTAAACTTTACAGATACCTAACTACCCAGCTATCTCATCTTTATAATACAGGATGGTCTCTCAGAATCTGTTTTCTAATTGGTTAATTTGGTATTCAATTGTTTTAGGAAATCTTTATCTGATTTTTAAAGCTTGTTTCATTAAAATAAGTTCAAAGAAAACATTTGGAATATCCATGAATAGGAACAAGCATTCATCATAAGGTATGAAACATAGATTTAAATTCCATAAACAATGCCTAATAAATGTAAATACACTATATTGTATATGCAATAATCTTTGCATACAATTTAAAATTGTTAGGTTGCAAAATGTACGAAGTTATTCAAGTATTTTGTTGGTAAAACTTAACCAAAACTGCACCAGCTTTTTAATATTTGACAATGACTGGCAGACACAGCTGAAATTAGTAATCAACAAAATTATCATAGTCTTTCAAACTTAATACCATTATTTTGAGAGAAACTCCTAGGCACTTCCACTAAAATCCATTAGATTGGGTTACAAACAGGAGAAGGTGAGGCTCGTGTTCAGTCTGGGAGACTCTCCTGACCTGTCTTTTCAAAATACCAAAGCCCAAATTTGCCAAGGATGCAAGTGGAATACAATGCAGATAGTAGACCAGGCTATTTATCGAAACAAAAATGTGGCATACGCCCGTTTCCACACTCACTTCGATATGTATAAAAACTAAACTTGGCGTAAAGCTCACACTATGCGTAGGCACTTTTCTGCTTGGTTTTGCAAACTAGCGTAACCCAGCGTCAAAGCAGTGCGTCTGTTTCGGTGGTCTTTCTTTAGATTCACATATATGACACGGGCTGTATCAAATACACCAAAATTAATTAATTATCATTTACAAAGTTAAGGCATTTGATTGTAATCATTCTGTAACAATATAACGGTACATGCAATGGCCAAACTATTCCAAATACCATAGCTGCTTTAGCGTTGTTACTCTCAGTGCCCCATGGAGAGTATTTTAACCCACTGTATTAGTGTGTGGTCACAGCTGCACAGTAGCTAAACGGTAAGCTCTACAGCAGGTTGTGTCGAGGGCGCAGAGTATTATCGGGATACAGCTTCCAGTCCTGGAGGACATTTATAGCACTCATTGCCTCAAGAAAGTCACCAGCACCTGCATGAATTCAACTCACCCATGCCACAGTCTAGTTGAACTTCTCCCATCTGGCAAATGCTTCAGAGCCTTTCCTGCACAGAAACAGTTTCATCTCAAGAGCTATAAACACTCAATCAGTCCATCAAGTGCTCACAGTAAAACTGTTTGTACTTATAATTACAAGTAACTCACTGTAAACTTGCACTACAACTGTAATATTGCAGAACCTGATCCACTTTATGAAACATTTGCACTGACTTGACTATATACATGTATATTGTATTTATGCTTTCATATTGTACATTTTCCATGTTTTTTATTGTATTGTTGTTTTTTTTTTCCAATTTATAGGAAAATAAGTTTATGGAGGAGTTGCATATTGAAATACACTGTACCATACAATGACAATAAATGAATTCAATTCAGTTCAATATGGGAGAGCACATATTTACAGATGATTATGACGGGCTTCAAAGTCAATTTAGATTTCCAAGAGCTATCCTCTTGGAGCTATGGCCTGTTAGAATACTAGGATGTATACTTGATATATGTATATTACAGTTTATAAAATTTTTTTTAATTTCATTTAAATAATTTGCAGCTGTTAATAATTACAAATGTGGGGGCACGGACTACTTCTTTTTTGAAATTCTTTTTTATACATAATTTTTACAATTGTCTTTTAATAAAACACTGAATTGAAGGAGCTATTTATTTTGATTTGCATATTCAAATATGCAAAATTATGGAAGGAGTTGGGTGGATTTGTAGGGGCGTGCATGCGCGTTAAAAGTCACGTTGATTGGGATTTATAAAGGGGAATTGTGTGGAACTTTGCTTGCATACAGTTTTATGCATCTGATTTTTTTTTGTGTGTAAACACATTTCTGTTTTTGTCTGTACACCATGTTTTAGTGTGAATTCTACACACGGCGTTATACACGAGGCCCCAGAAAACCACTAGATCGCAGCAGCTAGGCAGGGCCGGTCTTGGATGGAGAACAGCGCCCAAGATAGAGTCTAAAGCCACAAAGATCTTGTGATTTCTGAAGTTGTGAAGTTAAAAGAGAAGAGTTATTAAGTCAGAGCTGTGAGCCAGTAAGGGAACTGGACAACCAGGGAGGCGGTGATCAACAGGAAAATTATGTGGGCAGATTATGTGGAGGATGCCTCCAGTTAGGCTGAGCTTCATTATCATGGCCACATATGATACTCTTCCTAGTCCATGGAACATCTACCTCTGGTACGTCTCAGAGCAAACCTTTCAATTCTGCTATTCCCAGAGAACTGAGTTTGTAGCATATTCTTTCTGGATGCAAGACAACACAAAGCCAGAATGGACTGCGCCATGACAAAGTCCTGATATTAACATTAGTTAAAGTAGTTAAGTCGAATGTTGTGTCAATTCAGCTGTCATCAGTGTTGGCAATAATGCCTTATATATATGCTTAATGGTAATTGCCTTAATTGTGCAGCTTATCTATTTTACCTATAAAAAGGGAGTGATGTGTTTTGTAGGACATAATTGGCAATGGCATGTTAGCTCTTTAAGCAGACTATCAGGGAGTGTAATGATTTTTTGGCTCATGATGATGACAGGCTTATAAGACAATTTACATTTCCTGGAGCCATTCTCTTTGGAGATGTATGCTGAATTGCAGCCTAGATTATACAGTCCATCACACAGAAATCACACGATCCCTGTTCTGTTACAGGTTTTAACAAAAGTAAGATTTTTGGCAATGGGCCCTTTTCAGCATGAACTGGCTGATTAGTCAGGAATCCGACAGTCACACCTGAGCCATATCATCTTTATGGAATCGTAAAATTAAGGTACTGCCTAGATACATCCAATTGTTTTTACTGTCAGAGTAAGCAAGCCGAGATCAAAAGGCAATTTGCAGCGATTGCCATTTTTTCCCATGACTGCACACATGTTGCAGTAAAGGCACCATTAGAGAATGAGCTTGTTTTTTGTAAACAGAAAGTTTTTCATTTGATTAATATACAATTAATATGTAAAGCTCAAAGTACCTGACTAACATTGATGTAAGGTGGCCCGGCTCAACTCATGATTCATTTACTTTATCAAATAGTAGAATGAGAACTTATAAATAACTTTTATAATCTTTCTTTCAGGTTGTAGATAGATAGAGAGAGAGATACTTTATTAAGGGAAATTCACATACTCCAGCAGCAGCATACTGATAAAACCAATATTAATTAAAGAGTGATAAAAACACAGTGCAAGTTACAAAATGCAAAGTGGAGCGTGCAAGGCAGGTATAACAGTCAATAACATTGTGTAGTGTTAACGTTTACCACCCGTGTAACTGAAGAGTCGCATAGTGTGTGGGAGGAACGATCTCAGTCTGTCAGTGGAGCAAGAAAATTCAATCTGTAAAGAGGATTTGAGATGTTGAAGAACACAAGACTCCAATAATGCAGTGTTCTCCAGTGATCTATTTGTCCTGTAGGCACATTCGTTGAGTTCTAAATATTCTTTAGTTAAGACTAGGGGGCTCTGACCCCTGCTAGCTTCGCTCACCCACCCCCGGGTTTGGTTTAATGGATATACAATTTAAACAGATTGTTAGTTTCATGGGAATTGTTACATATGCATTATTTTCACTTTTACTTTAAAACTTTTGTAAAAGATTGTTAGTTTCATGGGAATTGTTACATATGCATTATTTTCACTTTTACTTTAAAACTTTTGTAAAAACAATACTTGTCCATTATTTCCGGCCCCGGGCGTGGTTACATCTTTTCTCGCAGGACGTATAACACTGCTCACGTTGTGAAGGGGGTGCGGCTGAACGCACGCTAAGGAGAAGTGGTCGGATCATCTGCTGGCTTTCTGCTGCTGGCGAACTGCATGTTTTGCTTGTCGTTGTTTTAAGAGCTGGAAGCACATGAAGTGTGTCTGCCAACAGCAATCCAACAACTGCTAGGTTAGATGTCCGTGGACTTGTTTTAAATGATGTCTCACTGCCTTGTCTCGCGTGACGTTGTAAAAACAATACTTGTCCTTTATTTCCGGCCCCGGGCGTGGCTAAATCTCTTTCTCGCAGGACGTAGAATGCTGCTCGCGTTGTCAAGGGGGCGCGGCTGAAGATGCTGTCAGATCATCTGCTATCTTTCTGCTGCTGTTGCGCTGCCCGTCGATCATTTTAATATTATAATAAATATAATAGTATTCATATATTTTTGTATGAATATTTGAATATTTACTTTTAGCAAAGGTGGCACGATGGCGCAGTGGTAGTGCTACTGCCTCGCAGTAAGGACACCTGGGTTCGCTTCCCGGGCTCTCTCTGTGTGGAGTTTGCATGTTCTCCCCGTGTCTGTATGGTTTTCCTCCAGGTGCTCCGGTTTCCTCCCACAATACAAAGACATGCAGGTTAGGGGCATTGGCAATCCTAAATTGTCCCTTGTGTGTGCTTGGTGTGTGGAGGTGTGTGTGCTCTGCGGTGGGTTTGTTCCTGCCTTGCACCCTGTGTTGGCTGGGATTGGCGCCAGCAGACCCCTTGTCCCTGTGTTAGGCTATAGCGGGTTAGATAATGACTGACTGACTTTTAGCTAATATGATAGCCTGACTATCAGCCTAATTATTCCAAATGGTGCATTTATCCTCAAAGACTACACTAATGGATTGGAATGGATTGAACTGCTCTTAGATTACCAAATAACCTTGCCCAACTGGTTCTGTAGATTCCTAGACTACCTCCTGTTTCTAAAGGGCTAAAAGATATCAAAAAAGATGTGGAAATGGGGTCAAATTAATAAAATTAATAAAATACAACTTATCAGTATATGCATTATATAATTAATATAATATTAGGTACATATATCTAGTGCAACATTTGACATTTACTAAACATACGTCCTGTAAATATCCCTTAGAAATTTTTTCCATACTGAGCAAATAACATTATACAATTGCAGCAGATATTCCTGACAACCATTCAGGCTGTGAACCTCATTCCAAAACTGATGCAATAGATTGGAGATCTGATGACTTTGCAGGCTGTTAGAACATAATGAATTCACTGTTATTTTTGAGGAACTAGCCTGAGATGATGCATGCTTTGTGATATGGTTGCATTAAACCACTATGTGAAAAAGGGTACACTATGGATATAAAGTGATTCAAATGATATAAAGTGATTCAAATGGTCAGCAGCTATGTTTAGTCTTAGCTAGGCAGCGATTTGTGTAAAAAAAAAATTCATTTGCTCCATGAACAAAAAGTGAAAGGTGTTTAGTTCCCATCTGGAAGTGTTTTCTTACATAATTCTTTTGCCTGTCACGTATTGTTTAAGTAAAGTAAAGTTGACTAGTGTAAACATAAAAATAAAAATCACCGAACTAATATCCTGTCATAATCTTGGCAACCACAATTCTGAAGATCTCAGAGGAAGATGGTAGATATCTACAAAGCAAGAAACAAGTTTCTGTGGAGAAGACGAAGTAATGTGCATGATGGTGTGTCTTGCAGGGGGAAACTATGAAGCATGTCTATATGTTAAAATTAAAATGTGGGCTCCTCTGACATGATACGAACAAGAACCATAAAATCCAATTCATTTTACGGGTGCTCTGTAGCACAGAAAATGTGCAGGCAAACACAGAAGGGTGAACAAGACTTTAGGTAGCAACATTCATTGCATTCCATCCCACAAAACCTCTTTTTAGTGAGTTTTGTATTTTGTGATTGCAAAATGAATCTTAGTGTCCCTTTTGCAAGACTGCATGTAAAACAAAACTTTGCTCTTTCACTGATCACTTCAAATGATGCTCAAACTGGCATTAAGAAGTTTAAAGTTTTAAGTAATTACTACACTTCCAGTTTGTACCACTAACACAAGGCAAGATGTTTTTATTTTACTTTTTGTTTTTATTTTATTTGAGATTAATAGTTAACAATTAAATTTTAAAAAACACTGTTCTTGAATAAAAAATGCAATTACTTTTAAACAGATGTAATAATAAACCAGATGATGCAGTGTAAAAAACTTTCCTCCATCTTCAAAAAAGGCAGTCACGGAGCCCAGATGAGAATGCAAAACATTTCTTTATTTGCACAGAGTTATGCACAAGTATATCACTCCATGTAGTGAGCAATCAATTAAACAATCCATCTACTTTTACAGTATACTTTTTCTGATTACAACACCTTATCTCAGGGATCCTCAATCACAGTCCTGGAGGGCTGCAATGGCTGCAGGTTTTTGCTCCAACCCAATTGCTTAATAAGAAGCACTTATTGTTCAAGTAACACTTCTGTTTCACTTTAGTTGTCTCGGTCGTTAAGATTTTGAACCCTTATTGCTTGTTTTAGTCTTAAACAGTTGTATTCTTGGTTTTTAATTGCTCCTAATTTGCAATAACATGCAAATGAAAAAAGAGACCAGCATTTCTCCATTTAGCTTGTTACCATTTACACCTGTGTGTGCATTATTGGGTTTAATTAAATACTTCGGAGGAAAGTAGAGAGAAAAAAGTGAAGGACTAAGAATTACTAATCCATTTTAGTCTTCAAATCATTTGGATGATATCCTTAGAAATTGGAAGAAAATCTAGGATATGAGAATTACCTAACATGGCAGAGTTAAAGCACTAACAACCCATGAAATTAAATTATTGGCAACAATTGCTTTCTAATTAAGCAACCGGGTTAGAACAAAAACCTGCAGCCACAGCGGTCCTCTAGGACTGTGATTGAGGAACCCTGCCTTGTCTAATACATCACATCACTCTTACTATGCAGAACTTCAACCTTCTCCAATCAACTAATGCCACCAGTAATTTCTGAATCATGTTGATTCTCCCATTTTTCTCAACACCACTTTGTTAACAGGGCTGTTTTGAAAGACTGTCCTATTGATTTTTGCACCACTTCATAGGATGGGTGTCTGGGCTTTCCCATAAGTATATCCCCGCTTTCTGGAGGGGTGATCATTACTCATTTACCTAATTCTAACCTTGAGAAAATTACACTGGAATCTTCTCTAAGATGAGCCTGAACTTTAAGATGCATTTAAGTTAACTCTTCAGTTACATACATTCCTTTTCCTTATTTTTAATAATTCACTCTGTTATGACTATATATATATATATATATATATATATATATATATATATGTATATATATATATATGTATATATATATATATATATATATATATATGTTCTATATAGCATATATAGTATATTATATATACTATATACTAGGGGGCACCACCCCTTGCTCACTTCACTCGCCCACTCCCAGGATTGGTTTACCGGATCATACAATTTAAAGAGATTGTTATTTTCATGGGAATTGTTACATATGCATTATTTTCACTTTTACTTTACAACTTTTGTAAAAACAATACTTGTCCTTTATTTCCAGCCCCCCAGCCGTGATTAAATCTCTTTCTTGCAGGACGTATAACGCCGCTCGTTTTGTGAAGGGGGCGGGAGGGCTGAATGCACACTAAGGAGAAGCGGTCGGAGCATCTGTTGGCTTGTTGCTGCTGCTGCTGGCGAGCTGCGTGTTCTGTTTGTCACACTGCACATCGATCATTAAAAAGCCTGTATAGCAGCTGTCCTTTTGCCACTTCACATCTCTGCTGCTCTGCTAGTTAGGGTGGCTCAATGCATGCAAGGAGAAGTGGTCGGATCATCTGCTGGGTTTCTGCTGCTGGTGAGCTGCGTGTTCTGCTTGTCGTTTGTCATTGTTTTAAGAGCTGGGAGCACATGAAGTGTGTCTGAATAAAGCATTCCAACAACTGCTGGGTTGCTGATGTCCGTGAACCTGTTAAAAGTGTCTCGCATGACATTAAAGTGTCTCTCGCAAGACATCAAATTGTCTTCCGAGAAGATCACGTTTCGTCTCCCTAGTCTCCCTCCCAAGATCTTTTTTTATATTTTATATATATATATATATATATATATATATATATATATATATATATATATATATATATATATTATAGTGCATCCGGAAAGTATTCACAGCTCATCACTTTTTCCACATTTTGTTATGTTACAGCCTTATTCCAAAATTGATTAAATTCATTTTTTTCCTCAGAATTCTACACACAACACCCCATAATGATAATGTGAAAAAAGTTTACTTGAGGTTTTTGCAAATTTATTAAAAATAAAAAAAATGAGAAATCACATGTACGTACGTAAGTATTCACAGCCTTTGCGCAATACTTTGTCGATGCACCTTTGGCAGCAATTACAGCCTCAAGTCTTTTTGAATATGATGCCACAAGCTTGGCACACCTATCCTTGGCCAGTTTCGCCCATTCCTCTTTGCAGCACCTCTCAAGCTGCATCAGGTTGGATGGGAAGCGTCGGTGCACAGCTATTTTAAGATCTCTCCAGAGATGTTCAATCGAATTCAAGTCTGGGCACTGGCTGGGCCACTCAAGGACATTCATAAAGTTGTCTTGAAGCCACTCCTTTGATATCATGGCTGTGTGCTTAGGGTCGTTGTCCTGCTGAAAGATGAACCATCGCCCCAGTCTGAGGTCAAGAGCACTCTGGAGCAGGTTTTAATCCAGGATGTCTCTGTACATTGCTGCAGTCATCTTTCCCTTTATCCTGACTAGTCTCCCAGTTCCTGCCGCTGAAAAACATCCCCACAGCATGATGCTGCCACCACCATGCTTCATTGTAGGGATGGTGCCTGGTTTCCTCCAAACGTGACGCCTGGCATTCACAGCAAAGAGTTCAATCTTTGTCTCATCAGACCAGAGAATTTTCTTTCTCATGGTCTGAGAGTCCTTCAGGTGCCTTTTGGCAAACTCCAGGCGGGCTGCCATGTGCCTTTTACTAAGGAGTGGCTTCTGTCTGGCCACTCTACCATACAGGCCTGATTGGTGGATTACTGCAGAGATGGTTGTCCTTCTGGAAGGTTCTCCTCTCTCCACAGAGGACCTCTGGAGCTCTGAGAGAGTGATCAATGGGTTCTTGGTCACCTCCCTGACTAAGGCCCTTCTGCCCTGATCACTCAGTTTAGATGGCCGGCCAGCTCTAGGAAGAGTCCTGGTTGTTTCGAACTTCTTCCACTTACGGATGATGGAGGCCACTGTGCTCATTGGGATCTTCAAAGCAGCAGAAATTTTTCTGTAACCTTCCCCAGATTTGTGCCTCGAGACAATCCTGTCTTGGAGGTCTAAAGACAATTTCTTTGACTTCATGCTTGGTTTGTGCTCTGACATGAACTGTCAACTGTGGGACCTTATATAGACAGGTGTGTGCCTTTCCAAATCATGTCCAATCAACTGAATTTACCACAAGGTGGACTCCAATTAAGCTGCAAAAACATCTCAAGGATGATCATGGGAAACAGGATGCACTTGAGCTAAATTTTGAGCTTCATGGCAAAGGTTGTGAATACTTATGTACATGTGCTTTCTCAATGTTTTTATTTTTAATAAATTTGCAAAAATCTCAAGTAAACGTTTTCACGTTGTCATTATGAGGTGTTGTGTGTAGAATTCTGAGGAAAAAAAATGAATTTAATCCATTTTGGAATAAGGCTGTAACATAACAAAATGTGGAAAAAGTGATGCGCTGTGAATACTTTCCGGATGCACTGTATGTATGTGTGTATATATATATATTGTCACGCACGCGTGATTAGGGAGCCGCGGAACGATCCAAAAGGTAACGCGACATCATATGCCAGACGGGAATGGCGGGGTACTAACCTCTCTCTCTTTATTTCTACAGAAAGAAAGACGCACCGCCGCCATGAATCCTCCTGAACACTGCACAACAACACGCCACTTCCGCCTCCCCTCTGACTCACCCCGATGACGTCAGCAGTCCCAGCTTCCATCTCGGTTCCTTCCCAGCAGTCCTGTCATCCAGTTCCAGTCCCGCTACATAAATGTTCCCCCCATCCGCCATGATGGCGGACGGTGTTATGAAACTTGTATTTTTGCAATTATTTTTTCAGCACTTTCCTACAGTATACGGGGCCGGAAAACCCCAAACCTTTATGCGCGTTTGTGCTTTCTTTACAGTGGCGTAGTCGGCAGGATATAAGAAGTGTCCGAACATGTCGGAAGGACAGGACCTGAACGACGTTCTGACCGGGATGGCTTCCCAGATCCAGAACCTCCAGATAGCGCACGCCGCGACAACGCGGGAGCTAGAAGAGACCAAGGCAAGGCTGACAGCGGCAGAATTGGTAAGACCGGAGCCCGCTCGACCTCTGCCTCCTCCAATGGTACCGCTGGCAGATGCCGATGATATTGAGTCTTGTCTCGGCATATTTGAGAGGACCGCCTCTCGCAACAAGTGGCCACGGGCGGAATGGGCGTCCATTTTGGCTCCGTACCTGAAGGGTGCTGCGCAGCGGGCCTACTACGACCTCCCTGAGGAGAAGGCTGCGAATTATGACCTCCTTAAGCCAGAGATCCTGAGTCGCTACGGCATCACTACGGACCAGCAGGCGAGTGAGTGGCGAACCTGGCAGTTCAACCCCGACCAACCTGCCCGAGCCCAGGCTTTCGAGTTCTGGGGCAAAATGGGTCGCTGGTTAAGGCCAGAAGGACCCCAAGCACGTAAAGTAGTGGAACAGGTGGCGTGTGAGGGCTTAGTGAACGCTATGCCAGGTTTTCTCGCCCAGCAAGTCCGTAGACACCCATATAAAGACATGAAAGGACTCCTGAGGTCCTGGAGTGTCAACTTGCAGTCCACCGAACCGGGGGGTCGGAAAAGTCGGCTCGTGGTGCCCGACAGGGCCGGGCCAGTCACCCCGAGCCCATCCGCCGCGCGGCAGAAGCTCCGGTGAAACCCAAAGACAGGCCGGGACCACCGCGCTGTTTCAAGTGTGGCGATCTCGGTCACCTGCTGCCTGCCTGCCTGCTTTACCAACCACAACAGGAGCCGATGGACTGCACATGGGCCACCACAGAGAGGTATTGTGCTCTGTCAAACCCTCTGGCTATACCTAATACGGGAGTGGTCTTAGTGAATGGTCATTCTGTACTTGCATTGTTTGATTCCGGCAGCAGCATAACCATTGTTGCTCGCCGTTATGTTTTACCGCAACAGTGGCTATGTCAGCATGTCAGTGTAACTTGTGTGCATGGGGAGACCAAGTCTTATAGGTCCGCAAAGTGCTTTATATCATGGAAAAGTGGCCTGACTCAGTTGACGGTTGCGGTGTTACCCGAGCCACCTTTTCCAGTCATTTTGGGACACGACTGGTCAAAAAATAACCGCGGTAAACAGAAAACCACTCCTGGGGCTAAATTGGGTCTTGTTATGGGTGGGCGAAGCGCCATCCCCGCAGCTTCCACGCCGTGCACACGGGAGACTCACGAAGACAATAGTGACCGGGGGGAAGATTCTATGGTGTCGGACCCTCACCCGGAAGATGATCCAGGCAAGGGCACAAGCCAAGGGACCAGCAGGGCTCCTACCCATGCGGACCCACTAGACTCTATGACTAATCAGTTCCGGTCTACCCCCGCATCATTTAAAAGGGAACAGTGGAATGATGATTCCCTAAAGTTTGCCCGGAATGCAATTGTTTCAGTAGATGGCCAGTTGTCAGATAGTTCCTTACCACCGGAGCCCTACTTTGTATTGGAAAATGATCTGTTATATCGGGTCGCGAATCACGAAGGTGGAGTACGGAAGTTGTTGTTAGTGCCGCGAACCTTCCAGCGGGAGGTCTGCGAGCTAGCACACTCCCATCTCCTAGGTGCCCATCTGGGAACCGAAAAAATGCTGGAGAGAATCAAATTGCGGTTTTATTGGCCAGGAATAAACGAGGAGGTCCGACGTTTCTGTCAGTCCTGCCCGGAGTGTCAGACCCGTGCTCCTCTGGTTCCTATTCCCCTCATTGACGTTCCCTTTGAAAGGATCGGTATTGATCTTGTCGGCCCCCTTGAACCTTCGAACCATGGTCAGAAATATATATTGGTCATGGTAGATTACGCGACTCGATATCCAGAGGCGGTGCCCTTACGTACCGCTACATCAAAGAATATCGCACGGGAATTAGTCAAACTCTTTTCCAGAGTGGGAATACCTAAAGAAGTCCTCATGGACCAAGGTACTCCCTTTACTTTGGATACGTTCAGGGAGGTGGCTAAGTTACTCAGAATTAAACATCTGAAAACGTCTGTTTATCACCCACAGACCGATGGTTTAGTGGAACGATTCAATCAGACGCTTAAACAGATGTTACGCAAGGTAGTCAGCGCGGACGGTAGGAACTGGGACGAGCTGTTACCTTTCATGCTTTTTGCTTACCGGGAGGTGCCCCAAGCCTCCACGGGTTTTTCCCCCTTTGAACTCCTATATGGACGCCAACCCCGGGGACTTCTAGATATTCTAAAGGAAGGCTGGGAAGAGGAGGCTCGACCCGGCAGTAATGTTTTGGAATATATCGCGCAAATGCGTGATAGAATGAACAAGATCAGGCCTATCCTAAAAGACCATATGACTCGTGCTCAAACAGCGCAAGCCCGGTGTTATAATCGGAACGCTGTCCTCAGGGAATTCCACCCCAGGGACCGCGTGATGGTACTCGTACCAACATCCCACTCCAAATTACTAGCCCATTGGCAGGGCCCTTATGAGGTAAAGGAGTGAAAGGGGCTGGTAGATTATTTGGTGAAACAACCAAATCGTAGACCGATCGAGAGGGTGTACCACGTAAACTTGTTAAAGCCGTGGAGAGACAGGGACGAGGCTCCTCCCTTCAGTACAGCCGTCTCCCTTTTCGCAGAAAAAGCTGCCCTTAACCTCGGTTCGGACTTAACATCAGTACAACGGCTGGAGCTGGAACAAGTGATCCGAGCCGTCCCCGAAGTGGTTAGCGAGTTACCTGGCCGTACTTCGCTGATTGAGCACGATATCATTACCGACCTGGGGGTGGTAGTCAGGGAGAGACCCTATCGCCTCCCGGAGGCAAAAACGGATGGAAGTGGAGCTTGAAATCCAGAGGATGTTAGACATGAATATTAGAGAGCTATAGTCCCTGGTCCAGTCCGATCGTCCTCGTTTCTAAGCCAGATGGTTCCTGGAGGTTTTGCAATGACTTCAGACGTCTGAAGTTTGATGCCTACCCCATGCCCAGAGTGGATGACCTATTGGAACGCCTGGGTAAGGCACAATACTTGACTACCTTGGATATGACTAAAGGGTACTGGCAAATTCCCTTAACGGCATCCGCCAAAGAGAAAACAGCGTTCAGTACCCCTAGTGGACATTGGCAGTATAAGGTCCTCCCATTTGGACTGCACGGGGCACCAGCGTCCTTCCAACGTCTGGTAGACAGAGTGCTCCGGCCCCATCAGTCCTATTGTGCCGCCTACTTGGATGACGTAGTCATTTATTCCGGCACCTGGGAGGAACATATACTGCAGGTGTATATGCTGTTCTTGCCACACTAGCGAAGGCCGGCCTCCGCATCAATCCCCGTAAGTGCTTCTTTGGCTTGAGGGAGGCCAAGTATCTAGGCTACCTAGTGGGACGGGGACAAGTGAAACCGCAATGCTCCAAAGTAAAAGACATCTTGGAATGGCCCCGTCCGATAACCAAGAAACAGGTGCAAGCCTTCTTGGGGTTAGCGGGATACTACCGCCGGTTTGTTCCCCGTTTCTCTGAAAGGGCAGCACCCTTGACTGATCTGACAAAGAAAGGGGCTCCTGTGTATGTGGTATGGAACAACAAAGCGGAATAAGCATTCAGTGAAGTAAAGAAGGCCTTCACATCGGCACCTATATTACATACCCCTGACTTCTCTTTACCTTTTATTCTCCAGACCGACGCTTCGGACACAGGCCTGGGTCACTGGTTAAAGCGACACCAAAGCGTCGAAGGTGCCGAACACCCCGTGATATACCTGAGCCGGAAACTGTTGGACCGAGAGACCAGGTACGCGGCGGTGGAGAGGGAGGCCTTGGCCATTAAGTGGGCGGTGACTCACCTGCGGTACTACCTGCTGGGTCGGGAGTTCACCCTGGTAACGGACCATGCTGCTCTCCAGTGGATGGCCCTGCACAAGGAGTCGAACCCCCAAGTCACCAGGTGGTTCTTGGACCTGCAGCCCTATCAGTTTACTGTCACTTATCGCCGGGGTCCCCTTCAAGCCAATGCTGATGCCCTCTCCCGGGTTCACGACCTCTCGGTTCGGTCCGCCCGACCCGATGGGTCTGGGCTGAGGGGGGGGGGGGGTCATGTCACGCAGGCGCGATTAGGGAGCCGCGGAATGATCCAAAAGGTAACGCGACATCATATGCCAGACGGGAATGGCGGGGTACTAACCTCTCTCTCTTTATTTCTACAGAATGAAAGACGCACCGCCGCCATGAATCCTCCTGAACACTGCACAACAACACGCCACTTCCGCCTTCCCTCTGTCTCACCCCGATGACGTCAGCAGTCCCAGAATCCATCTCGGTTCCTTCCCAGCAGTCCTGTCATCCAGTTCCAGTCCCGCTACATAAATGTTCCCCCAATCCGCCATGATGGCGGACGGTGTTATGAAACTGTTGTATTTTTGCAATTATTTTTTCAGCACTTTCCTACAGTATATGGAGCCGGAAAACCCCAAACCTTTATGCGCGTTTGTGCTTTCTTTACAATATATGTATATATATATATATATATATATGTATATATATATATATATATGTATATATATATATATATATATATATATATATATATATATATATATATATACAGTGGTGTGAAAAACTATTTGCCCCCTTCCTGATTTCTTATTCTTTTGCATGTTTGTCACACAAAATGTTTCTGATCATCAAACACATTTAACCATTAGTCAAATATAACACAAGTAAATACAAAATGCAGTTTGTGAATGGTGGTTTTTATTATTTAGGGAGAAAAAAAAATCCAAACCTACATGGCCCTGTGTGAAAAAGTAATTGCCTCCTGAACCTAATAACTGGTTGGGCCACCCTTAGCAGCAATAACTGCAATCAAGCGTTTGCGATAACTTGCAATGAGTCTTTTACAGCGCTCTGGAGGAATTTTGGCCCACTCATCTTTGCAAAATTGTTGTAATTCAGCTTTATTTGAGGGTTTTCTAGCATGAACCGCCATTTTAAGGTCATGCCATAGCATCTCAATTGGATTCAGGTCAGGACTTTTGACTAGGCCACTCCAAAGTCTTCATTTTGTTTTTCTTCAGCCATTCAGAGGTGGATTTGCTGGTGTGTTTTGGGTCATTGTCCTGTTGCAGCACCCAAGATCGCTTCAGCTTGAGTTGACGAACAGATGGCCGGACATTCTCCGTCAGGATTTTTTGGTGGACAGTAGAATTCATGGTTCCATCTATCACAGCAAGCCTTCCAGGTCCTGAAGCAGCAAAACAACCCCAGACCATCACACTACCACCACCATATTTTACTGTTGGTATGATGTTCTTTTTCTGAAATGCTGTGTTCCTTTTACGCCAGATGTAACGGGACATTTGCCTTCCAAAAAGTTCAACTTTTGTCTCATCAGTCCACAAGGTATTTTCCCAAAAGTCTTGGCAATCATTGAGATGTTTCTTAGCAAAATTGAGACGAGCCCTAATGTTCTTTTTGCTTAACAGTGGTTTGCGTCTTGGAAATCTGCCATGCAGGCCGTTTTTGCCCAGTCTCTTTCTTATGGTGGAGTCGTGAACACTGACCTTAATTGAGGCAAGTGAGGCCTGCAGTTCTTTAGACGTTGTCCTGGGGTCTTTTGTGACCTCTCGGATGAGTCGTCTCTGCGCTCTTGGGGTAATTTTGGTCGGCCGGCCACTCCTGGGAAGGTTCACCACTGTTCCATGTTTTTGCCATTTGTGGATAATGGCTCTCACTGTGGTTCGCTGGAGTCCCAAAGCTTTAGAAATGGCTTTATAACCTTTACCAGACTGATAGATCTCAATTACTTCTGTTCTCATTTGTTCCTGAATTTCTTTGGATCTTGGCATGATGTCTAGCTTTTGAGGTGCTTTTGGTCTACTTCTCTGTGTCAGGCAGCTCCTATTTAAGTGATTTCTTGATTGAAACAGGTGTGGCAGTAATCAGGCCTAGGGGTGGCTACGGAAATTGAACTCAGGTGTGAAACACCACAGTTAGGTTATTTTTTAACAAGGGGGCAATTACTTTTTCACACAGGGCCATGTAGGTTTGGATTTTTTTTCTCCCTAAATAATAAAAACCACCATTCACAAACTGCATTTTGTATTTACTTGTGTTATATTTGACTAATGGTTAAATGTGTTTGATGATCAGAAACATTTTGTGTGACAAACATGCAAAAGAATAAGAAATCAGGAAGGGGGCAAATAGTTTTTCACACCACTGTATATATATATATATATATATATATATATATATATATAATATAAATATATATATATATATATATATATATATGCGAGGGTTGTCTGGGTTCCGCGCGGAATCACTCGAAATAAGTAGCCAAGGATTTTTTTTTTCTATTTTTCTCATGTACTTCGATCCTTTTTAAACTTTTTCCAAGTATTCACTGCCAACATCAATGCACTTTTGGGCTGTTCTGCCCCACGCCGCAAAACACTCGCGAAAGGCTGTCTTTGGGAGGATGTCCAGCTGTTCTTTGACAGCTGCAATCAGTTCCTCTCAAGTTTCAAAGTTGTGGCCTTGCAGGGGTTCTGTCACCTTCGGGAAAAGCCAAAAGTCACATGGTGCAAGATCAGGCGAGTAGGGAGGCGGGTTCAAAACGTTGACACCACTGTCTTCAATGAAATGCTTCGTCGCATTAGCTGTGTGGGCTGGCGCATTGTCATGATGCAAAAAGTGCCTTCGCAAGTTCTTGGACCGGCCTCTAGCCATCGCAGAAAAAACGTTAGGCAGGTACACCACTCAGAGGTCACAGTTTTCCTCTCCATCAGCGGAATTGACGCGACAATGCCATCGATGTTGAAAAAGATGGCAAACATGGTGCGTTCCACCGAGTGGATTAAACCATCAGAAAAGTCGTAAAAAATCATCACTCAAAAGTCACGCACGCACGGATTCGGGAGCTTCGCCATGAGCGCCGGCTGCACATTCTCAGTTCGTTTGCTTCTCGTGTTCATTCTGAAGGAAGAGAGGGAGCAAAACATCTGAACAAAAACATGCAACCACTTGAATAATCCCTCTACACAGCAGAACAGGTTTCGACAGGCTGACACTCGACAAATGATAAAATTCCGCGCGGAACCCAGACAACCCTCGTGTGTGTGTGTGTGTGTGTATATATATATATATATATATATATATACACACACACACACACACACACACACTAGGGGGGGGCTTTGCGGGCGGATCACCTGCTTGCTTACTGCTTCTCTTGCTGTGTTGTGTGTTCTGTTTATTGCGCTATGCATCGATCATTTCAATGCTCATACAACAGCTGTCCTTGCTTACCCAATCCCCCCCCCCCCCCCCCACAATGGATGTGAACTACACGCCTGCTACTTCATGTCTCTGCCGCTCACGTTGTGAAGTGGGGGGAGGGTTTGGGGGGGGCTGAACACAAGCTAAGTAGATGCGGATGGATCAGCTGCTGTCTTTCTACTGCTGAGCTGCATGCTCTGCTTGTCGCACTGCGCACCTATCATTTAAAACCCTGCACAGCAGCTGTCCTTTGGTCTCACTGCTTTGTCTTGCAGGATGTTAAAGTGTCTCTTGTGGGACGTCCAGGCTGATTATTACTTTCCTTATTTGCACATAGTTTATTATTGTTCTCTTGTACATCCTTTCTTGCTTCTTCTCTCCAACGCTTTTGTGTCTCTTTTCAACGCGCTGCTCTTTTTTCTTCGCTTAGTCGTTCATGTGCCATCTAGAACATATAACATTTTTAAGAGCTGGGAGCACATGAAGTGTGTCTGCCAAAAGCATTCCAACAACTGCGAGGTTAGATGTTCATGAACTTGTTTTAAATTGTTTGTAAGTAGGGTGTGATGTGCAAAAGCCACCGTATTTATGCTTCCTAAGGTTGTAATGTCTAGTCTCGAGTGACGTCAAAGTGTCTCTCCGAGATGATCACGTTTTGACCCAAGATTTTTTTATACAGTGTTTTATATATATATAGTGAAGCCCAGGGGCACATACAGCCATCCTAACCAGACAAAGATAGGCAGAGACACAAACTCAACACAGCATGCGTTTATTTACAGATGGGGAAGTGCTTCTTCCTCGCTCCGCAAAGCACAGCACAGTACATACAGCACCACAGCACAATTAACAGTCCTTTCTTTCCTTCCAATTCACAGTCCTTCCGCCTCCTCTCCTCCTTCCTTTCGTCCTTCTTCCTCCCGACTGTGGCTCTCTGAATGGCCCTCGCAGTGTTCCAGGTAGCTCATCAAATGAACCTCGAATCACTCCCAGGTGTGGTGAAAGCCCAAAGTATGGCTTTACACCTCCCCCTGACAGCCTCCATGGTGCCACAGCAGCACAGGGGGGCTGCCCTCTAATGTCCCAGAAGCATTGCCTCCTCTCCCCCCGGACCTTTCATTCAGCTGGCGTCCTGGCTGGGTAAAGGCCATGGCCACCCGTCACAATATATATATATACATTATTTATATACATTTTTAATAAATTGTAAAAGATTACAATGTATTAACCAGAAATTTCATAATAACATAATTTTAAGTTATGTAAAGTAATGCTACCCTCATAAGAAATAGGCAGGGCATGCAGAATCACAGAAATGCAGACATCCTTTAGTTTGTCTGTACCTTCTCTGAAGTAGGGCTGCAACAACTAATCATCCTATTTGATAATAATCGATTGTTGACAACACTGGCAATGATCCATCCATCCATTTTCCAACCCGCTGAATCCGAACACAGGGTCACGGGGGTCTGCCGGAGCCAATCCCAGCCAACACAGGGCACAAGGCAGGGAACCAATCCTGGGCAGGGTGCCAACCCACCGCAGGACACACACAAACACACCCACACACACACTAAGGCCAATTGAGAATCGCCAATCCACCTGACCTGCATGTCTTTGGACTGTGGGAGGAAACCGGAGTGCCTGGAGGAAACTCACGCAGACACGGGGAGAACATGCAAACTCCACGCAGGGAGGACCCGGGAAGTGAACCCAGGTCCCCAGATCACCCAACTGCGAAGCAGCAGCGCTACCCACTGCGCCACCGTGCCGCCCTTGGCAATGATCACATTCATCAATTAGTTGATTATGTCATTAGGCTGAGTACCTTATGCCATGCAATTTTGTCTCAACTTCACTAAGTTGTGAATCCCTTTGAAAAAAGGCAGAGATGGTAATAAGCAAGTGCCAGAAATTACATTGTGACCTAAGACTTGCAGAGTTTGGGGGCACTTTACTCTAAATGCAGGGGAAAAAAAGGTTGTGAGGTGTAAAATGTGTAGGTCTGGCCTCACATGGAACAAGAGCACAATGGAAATGCACAAACATTTTAACACTTTTGAGGTGGAAGACTTGGCATCATCCCTGTAAGTTGAATTTTACTTCAGGGTTATGTGATACTGATATATGAATGCAACGTTTACTGGGCATAATGTCATCAACGTTGAGTTTGAAGTGAGAAATAATTCGAGTCATAGTCCAGCCCTCTTCAATGCAAATAAAACACTGGCATATTCAACAGAATTTCATAATAGGTGACTAAAACAATGTGTCATTAGCCACTAGATAGTAAACGTTCAGATTTTCCTTTGCCATATTTGTTTTGTTTTTTTTTGTCACGGTCACTCTGCTAAATTATTGCGCACGATTGCAAACACATGTGACATTGGTGACGAGCGTTTAAAAAATGGTTGCGAACAAACACAGAATTTTTTTCTCACCTCTTGGGCAAAGGAAATAAAAAAAACTCCGCAAGAGTGCAGTGGTAAATCCCACAAAACATAAACTGCGACTGAAAGGCGTATTGCTATTTCTAGGTCAAAAGATATGAGCGGGATGGAAAAACTAAAGTTACAGACTAGATGGCTGTCAGACTTCAACTGGCTTTCATACAATCTGAAGGAGGAAGCAATAATGTGTCAAGTACTACTGCAGCATGCCTAGTTTAGCCGGTAAAACAGATTTTTGTGGTAAGATTACACATTTTCTAACGAGAAAACCTAGCAGCACGCCCCCAACGTCAAATGACATGCATAGCAGGCTGCGATAGTATATTGGCTGCAAGCAAATATGCCAAAGAACCTGCAGTGGTAAAAGGTTTCCAGACACAAAAGAAGATGAATGATGATGTAAAAAATATATGAACATTCAGTTAAAATAAACTCAACAAAGTAAGAACTGGGTTTCACACAAATGAAACCACTTATTTTGCTGCACAAGGAAAATTGTCCGGACATCTCCCCAACATATGACAATGATTCTTCTGAGGTGGAATATTGTGGTGGTCAGATATTTACAAGATGCTTTGCCAGTAAACGGTCATGTTTAATTTTGAAGTGTTGGTTTAATGTAATTCTGAATAAATCAGCAAAATTGCGAGTTAATTAATTAGAGTTAATTTATTGAAAAATGTTTTGTTTTTAAGGAAATTGTGTATTCATTGCACAGCCAAAGCCAGAAGTGCTACTGTTTTATTTCTATTTATTACTATTTATTTTAAATGTATTTTATACATGTTGCATAAAAGCATATATTTTGTTTGAAGTATCTACAAGTAGTTCATTTTTTAAAAAAACATTTCTGAAAATTGTATACAAATCTGTTTATTTGAAGAAAAGTTCAATTTCATGCAGTTTGTGTTTAATTTCAAATTTAATTTTATATACAATCTTGTATACTAATCAATTAATCGACAAAACAATTGGCAGGCCAATCAATTATCAAAATAATCGTTACTTGTAGCCCTACTCTGAAGAACTCCTTATTTTGTAATTTTACAAAGGTGATTTAAAATTGACTCATTCAAAACTACAAACTGCTAAAAAATCTTGATTCACCATTAGCATCAAAGCTTACAATTAGTACTGCCTCAGTATTCAGTAGTGTGAATAAATGTCTACCAAGGAAAAAAAGTCACTTATTAGTTTTACTCATTCAAAAGTACGGTTGTAATAAGAAACGATTTTTCGGGAACAAGAAACGATTTTTCAGTATTAAGTCACTGCTAAAATGCCAAAAATTTAATGGTACTAGCTTTTTTATAGTATTGATACTAAAGTGAAAACTAGTAACACAGTGATGAGTGACTGCAAGTATACATATTTACTGATGAAGACACAATGATACTGAGGCGTGAGTAAAAACTACACATGAAATAGCTTGTGGTATTACATCACCCCGTTAACACATCTCGAAAAAATGGCAGGGGTCAGAATCATGCATATCACTTAAAAAACTGTGAACTTGTGATCATAAACTGATTTATGCATGCTTTGAGAGCGCATGAAATCATCGTTTAGATGTAAGTTGCAATTCTTTAACTCATACATTGCGAGATGAATCGATTTTTAATACCTTAATGTCATATACTGTCTTGAGAAATGAACAGAGGCTTGGTATTCATTCTCGGATTGTCTACAGATGTCCGTCTCAGCACCTATCCAATTTCTAACCGGCATTCAGGATTACACATATAGAACTATGGGATGTGGGAGCAAACAGCACAGCGGCGGTGCAAACAACAGTTTTAACGTGTAAATTCAAAGAGTTTCAAATGAAGCAACTATTTTTCTTGTCTACACAGGAGATTAAATGAGCTTCTTCCTTTGTTAATATTAAAATAAAATGTATTTAGTGTTTCAATACTTTGAAGCACAAACTATGTCTAAGTAGTACAACAAATATACTGTATTGACAGAAATGCATCATAGAGACACACAGTTATAGCAGTTGAGGCAAATCAGCATACTGAATTCAAATCTATAAATGCTAAATTTGTATCAGTCGTTTGAATTTTGAAGGCACATATATTGTCATATATATTTTCGTGCAAACCGTGCAGCCTGGGTGAAAAACTGGTCCACAACAAATATATCCGTCAATAAGCCTTTAATAATTAACAAAACATTATCCAGAATTATTCAACAACACATTTGCATTGAATTTAATGAAAATAATGCTGCTTAACAGGTTGTTGCCCTAGTTCAGAATACAGAGCGCTTTCGTGCGGTGTGGGTGAAAAACTGGTCCACGACAAAGATATCCGTCAATAAGCCTTTAATAATTAACAAAACATTATCCAGAATTATTCAACAATACATCTGCATTGAATTTAATGAAATTAATGCTGCTTAACAGGTCGTTGCCCTAGTTCAGAATACAGAGCGCTTTAAGCGTGCGTCCATACACCCAGCCTGTGAGCAAATGACAACTTTTACTGTGCATGACAACCAAGATAACTCGCCACGTGTCACAGTCACCCTGAACATTAGATCAGTTAAAAAAACAGCCCAGAACTTTTTCTTGTCACTACAATGTAAATGGTACATTGGCGAAAGTAATGCAGTCTCTCAGTTACAATTAATTAAATACAAGTAAAGCTAGTCCAGTAAATTTTATAATTCTGGATTTGGGCACATGATAAGCAATAAAAACTGATGACTAACGTAAAATGCTCTGAAAACAGAAATACAAATGCTGTTTTTACAAGATTTCATGAATAATGGATTCATGTAAAAATGACAAAAATGATTCACACAGGAAGCATTGGATTTGGGACAAATGATAGCTGGGTGATTATTTAATGGATATACCACTATTCCATAACACTATTTAAATTTTCCTTTTACTATTAGCATTTATATACTGTATTTTATATTTTATATGCTATTACAGTAAAAAACACAATTCTGTTCACTTGAATAATGCAGATGTTAAATACGTTAGTGAAAAGAATGTTTCTGTTTTTGCAGTGATATCAAATGGAGTATCGTGAAATTTCACTAGTGTTCATATTGTATACATATTCAAGTATCGTGACAGCTCTATTCAAAAGCATGGTCCTGGTCTCTTTGTATCACATTCTGAAAAACACAAGGCTGTGGACTGATTAGAAAAAAAGGTAGTGGAAACAGTTTATTTCAGATTTATTGTCAAATTTGACACATCCCTGGTCCCCCAAAGAGATTTCACAAAGGGGATCCCCTTCCACCCACTCTTCTAATTGTGCTTGATTCATGAAGGGGGAAACCCCGGCATCTCTTCAAATGCTGTCTGTGGTTCGTCAAGGAACTTAAAAAGGTAAAACTGGGTCCTAAGGCCATCAAGGATGACAAGCAGTGCTCCAAGATAAATGCTATAATCCAGCAAGACAGTGAAGTTGTTATCCCAAGGTGTTTGGTAAAAAAAAAACAAAAACAAAACAGAACTTGGAACCTTCAATGACATACTGCTGTTATTGCTGCTCTTATTCAAACTTTGAGAACACTGGCTAAATCATTTGGAGCAGCATTGTGGTCGATTGTAGTCCAGAGTTCGCCGTTTGTACAACGTTGCAGATGGGGGGAGGGGTAATATATGTTAAATACCTTTCTTACTGGATCAGCTGCATAAAATTGACTACACACACAGCCACAGTGCCTGGCAAGCACTTGCTAAATGTGTGTTCTTTGAGCATCACTGAACTTTGCTCATTTCACTTTACTTCTGCAGACAACCTTCATTTTCATAAATCAGCACGGCCCTATTTGTCCATGTAATCACTATCAGCATTATGGTGAAACAGGGGATGCGGTACACTAGAATGTCCCACTTACTACAGCATTACTAAAAACAAACATCAACAAATGAAAAACAGTTATCAGCTAAGTTTTCATCTTTCTACATCACCACCACATTTCTATCAAATTCATCAAGGTATTTTTGAGATTAAGGGTATTTAGTTTTTCAATTGTGGGTGTTTTTTTTACCCAAAAGTATTAATTCATCAAAATGCCCTTTCTTAGTAGATACCTACTGCCCTAGGTATACCATCCTGCCAAATTTCAGCTTTCTAGCCAAACAGAAAGTATTGTTTTTGTTGAGGAGTGAGTCAGTCAAGTTTACATTATAAATTTATAAATACATGTTTATAAACTTTACATATTAAATTTCTTACTGGGGACAAATGAAGAGCCATCTATTTATATACCTACCTATCCATTTACTTACCCCATGTAGTTTGTAGTGATGGCTGAGAAAAATTGTGAATCTCATGTTTCCATACAAAACATGCATAAAAAAAGCTTCTGATGCAATATAAGTCTATGGGTACCAATGATGGAAGACAATTCATGAAAAAATTCTGGATTTAGACAGAATGTGATCAGACGTGCAATTGCCTCCCATTCATTGGTCACCAGTCCAACCCAAAACCACCTTATTGACTGGTTGCCATTGTGTTTCATGTGATTCAAACAGTGCAAAATTCACTGAGAGATGTGTACAACTAAACATTAAAAGTTCAAAGAAAAGTAGGTGAAAACATTATTAGGAAGAGAATAACCTCGGACTTGTGCATATCCAACATGCTTCTTCAAGCAAATGGGTCAGTTCATGTGCGTATTTTCACCGACTGCCAGTGAGGTTCTCCAGAAGTGGATATCAATACAATTGTAATGATGGGAGATGGATCTTCAACTCAAATGCTCGTTTGCATTTAAGCACACTTCCTTTTATTTCAGAAGAGTGTTTTCTGGAAGTGATTTATTTGACAATATTTTAGTAAAAATATGTGTTTGGGATGTTGAGAGCATAAAAATGAATTAACTTCATATGTGGATTATGCAGCATGAGTAATATGAGACTTTTTTCATAGACATTTCTGAATATATTTACTGTTGTCCAGCACCGGTCACCACAGGCTTATATTCTATCAGAAAAGTGGTTATCTCTGTTCTGAATCAAAAGTGGAGATAAAGAATTTTTCTTGGCTATCATTACAAACTGCATGGGATAAGTAACATAAAAAATATATATATTTTTGGTGGTGTACCCCTTTAACGTCAAGCATGTGTAGACCAGCAGTATGCTTTACTTGTTGGGATATACTAATATCAATAAATGAGTTGTACAACAGGGTGCCTTCAAACTTTCCTTTTATTACCTTCAGTCTCCTTCTACCATGCTCTCCAAAAACCTAAAAGTACATGAAGAATAAGTCAAGGAAAGAGACTGACACTGCTTAAAACATCCAATGCCCGCTAGTAATATGCACTTAAAGTCACCCTTCATTTTACATACCCCACTTCGAGCACTGAACCTGTCACACTGTTTTCATTAAGATTAAAAATGACAACTTGGTTAATCAAATACCCTCCTCCAACATCAACCACATTTTATATGAAGTTTTCTTTCTCACCATACTGTCACTGTATGTAGACATTTATACAGCCATTTACAATTCAACCTCATTGTCCAGTATGAAGACTGCATGAAAAACTAAGCAAGCAGCATGAAGACCCAGTAATATTAAGTTCTCAGCACAGATAACCATTAACTGTTTATGCTCACACATGTCTGTATACAGTATGGAATTTTTAGTTAATATTTAATCTTTTACAGTCTATTACAAGTATATATTTATATGAAGCTGTAACAATGAATTATTAAAAAGGACTGAAGGTAACTGAAGGGTTAACTAAACGTAGCTTAAAGCTTGAGCATGTGAGGTCTGCCTCACCTTAAAGAAACCAGCAACTTCAATTTCCAAGGTTAGAATGAAGTAAATGAGTAATGACCACCCCTCTTGAAAGCAAGGATAAACTAATGAGGATGCCCAAACATCACTCCTACGAAGCAGCTCTAAGATCAATAAGAGAGTCTGCAAAACACCCCTATCAACAAGGCAGCATTCACATAAATGAGAGTTGACAGGAGTCGGAAAATACTGCTGGCACTAGTTGATTGGATGTAATAATAAAGTTCTGCATATTATGCATATTAAGAGTCGGGTGATGTGATGTATTAGATGAAGTAATGGTTTAAAAAAGTATAAAAGCAATTGAATTGTATTATTGATTGCTCACTCCCATGGACTGAGACATTTATGCATGATCTGTGTAAATAAAGAAATGTTCTACATTCTCATCCTTGGGCCTGTGACTGCCTTCCTTGAAGATAGAGGACAGTTTTTTCAACAACAACAGCAGGCTATTTAAAGCAAAATCAGGTAACAATAGTCATTATGTTTTATTTATCAAAGGACAAGACTCTCATTAAAACTGTGTGCAAGGTTATAAATAATGATCAACACTCAGGGTAAGAGAAGTTATCCCCTCCCGCATTTATTACAAATGGTGGACAAAAATTAAAATGAATCTGATTTGTGTTGAGTAAAACTATGAAAGCATTACTAAACATAACGGTTCATTAAATTTATAAGGAATATAAGCAGTTGCTTGCAATGCTGTTTCTATAAATAAGTGCATCTTACAATACTTTTCTCAGGAATGGAGACACCATCACTCAAGGACTAAGTATAGCAATGTTTTACTATCTACACTAAATAATTATTGTGCTTGTTATATATTCACATTGTTATATTTATTTGTATTTACACAGATGTACAACAAAACTATCAGGGTGTGTTTACATTAACATCTTAATGTTGCATTAATGTAATTTGAGATTTTATTATCTACATGGAGTTTGCATAAACATGCAACTTTTGTTTTCTTAACCTAGCAGAACATTAATTTAACATTTACATTTTAACATTTAAATGAGTGGCAGTGGTGGCTTTTTTTTCATAACATGGTTCACTGAAAAATGGAGCTTTTATTGTTCTGTGTACATGTAGTACACAGTATATGCAGTTGGCAAGGCATGGTGCTGATTTAATTGTACTGAATTGAAATTAATAACTGCAAATATAATATGAACGGCAATAGTCATCGATTAAAAACTGTGTCATAATCGTGTACCCCTATTATACGTTCACTTTCTGGGTAGGTAAGATTTGAGCCACGGAGGCCATGGAAGACAGCATTTACTAAGATTAAATGTAATTAACTCAAACTAAACTATTTAATAACAGTTCAGGTATTAATGGGACAAGCATGATATGTGCCCTAAGTGGGTGGTGGGAGTCCTTATTCCAATATCATATATGCTATTTACTGACTTGTTCCTTTATTTACATAGTCGTAACAACAGACATTTTTAACTTTTTTGCCTGCAACTCACATATATGACTTGTATTTTGAACATATTATTCTCAAAATGCTACCTAGTGATAGAAGTGATTGATTGATCATGTACCAGGATGGGGAAATCAGACAATTTTGATCACTGGCAGATCAATCAGTTCCCCATCTTAAAGCTAAGAAAAAAAATTATAGAGCAGAGATTACTACTAGAATCGGTTTTTATAGTTGATGCCAAGAAGACAGTAGTACTTTTTCCCCCTTAAACAGAATTAAACCAAAAACAGAAATGACTAACTGCAGCTGTGTTCAGTAATGATGGAGTGGAAAGAGTCCTTTTTCGGCATTTCACAATCACAAGAGTTATGGCAGACACCAAATGAATATCTTTAAGCTTCATGAAATCAAATTATTGAAATGTAACTATATTCTTTCATAATAATGTTTAACAAAAGAGAAAAAACAAATTTAACTTTAACACCCTGAAATACTGTCAAAAGATTGTGTTGTCTAAAGAATATAGAAGGCACAAAAGATTAGTGCTGGTTGTTACCATGGAGTCATCCGTTTTAAAAAATGTCATTGCACCCCTGCAGTTAAACACACTAGAGACAGAGCAAGCTATTGATGACTCATTGAAGGATGAAATGCCCTTGTGCTAAAGTGACATCCCAAAGCAAATGGGATAACACAGAAAACCTCATGAATCATGAGACACATTGAAACGTATATTTAAAAAAATTGATTTTATAGTACACTATTCACTAGATTAGGATAAGAACCCTGTAGAAATGTTCAAACATTATATATTCCTGTCATTTTGAAAGCTCCATTAAATAGCATTGTAAGAAAACAGTTATGTAATGAAGAGTAATTTAAAATAGCAGTGATATACATACTTTTAATTACTTTAAGGGTAACATTTGAGGAAAATGATGCAAGCTCGCATTATCTAGAGCACGGGTGTCGAACTCCGGTCCTGGAGGGCCGCAGTGGCTGAAGGTTTTCATTCTGTCTTCTTCATTAGTGACCAGTTCTGGCTGCTAATTCACTTCTTTTGCCTTAGTTTTAATTAACGTGACTCAGACCCCTTAGTTGTCTCTTTTTCCTTAATTACTAGCCAAACAATAATGAGACACAAAACGAGTCACCACATGACCAGCTCACCTGTGCCATTCACACAATATCTGAAAATAAAGAAAGGTGATGGTCTCAGTAAGGCTGATCTGCTCAGGGCACCAAAACATCTTTACGGTGTCCTTAGAAAAAAATAGAAAAATTGAACAGTTTTGGAAATGTCTGCTGTGGCAGAATGAAAGCAGCAACACGCCATGGAATTAAATAATGGGTTTAATTAAGAGCAAGAATTGGCTTCTCATTAAGAGATTGGTTGGAGTGAAATTGGTTGGAGTTTGAAATCCCAGTTTAGCTGATCACCTGTCAGCTCATTTCACATTTAATTTCTGTTTGGCTGTCATTTAATGAAGAAAGGAATCAATTCAGAGGACTGAATCCTTAAAAATAGAATAGGGCTAGTAAAATGAAGGGAAAAGGAGTTAATTAGCAGGGAAAACTGGTCACTGATTAGGAAAAGTGTTAGAATGAAAACTTGCAGCCACTGTGGCCCTCTGGGCCTGGAGTTTGACACCCCTGAACTAGAGTGTAAACTGTGGTATGGCACTTAGGAAGCTTTGCCTACTCTCCGTGCAGGCATGTGCATTACTAAACCTGAGAAAAGAGACTCAATATACTAAGTACTATCATTTTCAAGATTGGCTACTGAAAACACTATTTCAGTTTTTGCAATAAGGGCTATAATTTGCAGATTAAGACTCATCTGGTTTACACAAGCATACAAGTAATTGTAAATTTATGTACATTTTAACAATAACAAAATATAGGCTTTTTTATTAGCATATTTGTATAACTTAATTCTTGCATTTTTTGTTATGATTTTTTATGATACCTCATGAAATTTAGTGAAGTGGTAGTGAATTAATTTATTCATCCATTTGTATGTGCTTTTGGCTAAGTGATAATTTCAATACTTTAATTCTCTTCTAATTTGTCTTACAGTGCAACACAACATTATCAACAAGGAGAGCTATGATTTAAGACCGCATGAAACATACAGACTAGAGGGTGTCAATTACTGCCTTTGTGTATGGGGAATTTTCATTGTAAATTGGAATTTCACAGGCAGTTTTAATTAAAATTTGTTTTTACATTGTAGCACAGAGTTTACAAGACAGATGGAATTTACTTTACGTCTACTTTGTAATCCCTAAAAATCAATAAAAAGAAGTAAGTTTGAACTAAAACACAGTATAGTTTTTGATATGAAACGTTTATTTGTCAGCCAGTTTGTAATGATGACACCAGCCCTATTGACACTGGTAGTCCCCAGTAGTAGTAAAGTTATTTACATCACTGACAAAAAGTTTTGGGAATGTTTTGTTAAATTACTGAATTTACATTTTATTTATACAAATTTGGGCCATGCAATGGATTGGCAACCTCATTCTTGGGTTAGTTTCTGTCTTCTGTCCAGTGCTGCACAGAAAGCATTCAGCCCGAAACTTGAACTGCGTTAAGGGGGCTCGAAAACTGATGCAAGAACTGATGTAGGGATCGGTAGGTTTAAAAGTACAAATTTAGGTTTTATAAAAATGTATGTGTGAACAATGCAAACATTAATATTTTTTATTTAAAGTATACAGATTTAACTAACAACTGTTTTGCTAATCAACTAGTCAATGTTTATTCTAATTAATCAATTTATCAGGTTTTTTTAAAAAAATGCAACCTTTGTTGAATAGTGCATTTTTTTAAATTATAGTTTTATTATTTGCAAGGTGCTCTTCTTCAAACCAAAAGTAAAAGTTTGCTTTATAAATACATCTGTATAGCAAAAAGTTCTTTCTAACTTTAAAGTCTTAAAACTTCAAAGACTACTATTGACATCAAGGGGGAGAAGGCTAAACCCAATGTTAATCGTCAATAAAAAGTACCCAAGAATGTATTATCTCATTTTATACTCTACAAGGCAGCAAACACTACAAGATGAACAAAAGGTCACATATTTAACTACTTATGCACAAGGAGCCACATACAGTGAGAGACTCGTGACCATTGGATAGCCAACCTTCAAAACTTTCCAATGATGTATAGTTGTCTATGATTGGTCATTGGAATACATGTCACAGCTTTATGCAAAAATAAGGAAATATCTGGCTTATGCAATAGCTAATCTTTATGATCAATATTCTTTAATACTGCATGTAGATTGTTTGGTTGAAGTGCAGTCAGAGTTGAAATTTGTACTAGAGAAATTCCTTGTTCCAAACAAAATAAAGCATATGATTGAAGAAGTCCCAGAAAAGTTACAGAATGCTAGTGATATGGAATATGAAGAAGATGAGTCATAGTTTTGACACTATTGAGAACAATATGTTTGCTGAAGGACTCAATGCTCTGTTTGATTATTAAGGACTGCTTAGTATAACTTTAAAGTATTGTAGCGTGCAGTTTTACAATTCACGCATCATTTACCATATCAAGACACTGTCTGCGGCATTTTCTCCCTATGTTAGTTTTCTGAGCAGTGCTCTTCTGGTTTCAACTTCTTAGTGTACCATTGAAGCTCCTTTATACTGTACCCGCTCGATGTTTCATGTAAGAAACCCCTAATCCCCAGTAGACCGAATGTCACTGGCCATGCAGACTTTCACAGGGAAGCGCTTTTCAAGCGAATGCATTTGTTTTGTGAAATGCCATGCCGCCTCCATCACTTGCAGTTCCACGTGAGGATCCTTCAAACCCAATGATTAAATGTCACTGAATCATGTCACACCATATCACGTTGCCACTCAAATTTTCAGATAACTAAAATGTGAAGATCTCAAAATGTGGTAAACATTACTCGTTTAAATGAAATGACACAAGTAACTTTAACAAGGCAAATAACTGATTAATAAAATGTGTTGAAATCTATTGTCATCACTGACTTTTGTAGCCCTAATATAAAGTAATTCTTTTTAAAATATAACTAAATACTACACAAAATGTACTTACATAAAGTGAATTGTAATGCACATGATCTTAAATTGCTTAACTTCCAAAACAAATGTTAAATCTCTTAAGTATGTCCCCCATAGTAATTCAAGAGTTTAAGGGTACTCAAGGGCATAAAGAGGACAGGTAGATGATAATAATAACAATTAAACAATATGACATTTTAAAAGAGACTAATGCACTTAACTGAGTAGTTTTGTGAGGTTAACACACTGTATTAAAAAAAACTGCCTGCAGCTTTTTAAGGTATTAGATGATCACATTAGCTGTGTAGTCAAGGCCATTTACTTGTCCGCTTTTAAACTTATCTGTTCTGTATAAGTTTTTAAGTTCCAGTCCATGAAGGGAAACAGCACAAACATCTTTCAAGAGAGTATTTGTAAATTTAAAAGCCAACATCAAAGGTTTGAATCATGTGCTTAGCTAGTCTATATATATAAAATCCCTATGTGCATCCAGGTGTCCGTGTGTGGGTGTCTTCTGGTGAAGTGCGCATGCGCGGGGCACGGTGCTATGTGCGAGATTACTGTCAGAGAAAGTTAGAGGCGTTTTACGGAAATACAAACCAGTATTACTGCGAGAGGAAATTAAAGGTACACAATACAGTGATGCATATTACAGCCACATACAAGCCAGTATTACTATCAGAGGAGATTAAAGGCATATTACCGACGCGCACGCCTGTATTACCGCCAGAGAAAATTAAAGGTATATTACGGACGTACAAGCCAGCGGACGTACAAGACGGTATCCTTCAATAAGGGTGCGCACAGGCATCCTTCAATAAGGGCGCGCACAAAAAGGCGAGCCTCAAAAGGACGACCTCAATTGGGCGCAGCGAATAAAGGCGCGCGTAAATAAAGATCTGCACCTGTTGCTCTTCACATATTCCAAAGCCATTTGAACTAAATTATCTACGCGCCCTTATTGAATAGAGCCGTACAAGACAGTATTACTGTCACAGAAAATTAAAGATACACAATACATGGCGGCAGCCCACGAAGAACGGTCAGCTCAGCAAGTAAACATCAACAAAAGAAAGGCTGAAAGAAAGAAAAATACGACCAACAAAAAGAATGAGGTCAAAGTCCCTTGCCATTTAATATAGACTGTTCCTACTAATGTTTATGCACTACTGTTCTAGCGCCCATTATTGTAATGGGCTAAATAACTAGTGTTTGTATAAAGCTTGCAGGTTTACTCTTGATTATTTGTTTTTTCACCCATATTCCCAAAGATATCATGGTGAGTTTAAAAATTCTAAACTAGCCTTCTCAAGTGAGGCTGTGTGCCTGAGCAGACCCTGTGCTTAACTGGACCCTTGTCCAGAAATGGCTGTGGCCTTTTGCTTCTAAGAACCCCACAAACCTAAACTGGTAATTTACTGTATTTACCTAAATTTGGTAATTTATTATTGAACTTAAATACAGTATGAACATAATATACATGAGAATCACTTCTACAATCATAGTACGTTTTTCTGTTTCCTGTATAATACAGAACAATAGTTTATGGCAGAAAGAGCAATGATTCATCCTAAAACATTAGTATTTACTTATAAACACACCCCATGCTCTATACAAGTGAAGCCCTTCTCTATACATTAATTCCACTGAAAGCATAATGCTCACAAGTACACAGGACTGCATTTCCTACAAGTTATTTACTTCTTTGGTTTCACACAAACACTGATCAACATTATTAACACAAGAACTGGTTTTTATTACACCATCTCTTCTTTCACAGGATAAGACCAGTGTCTCTCTAAATATAGTCATGCTAAATAATGCAGAGTAAGAGTCAAGTACAATTGAATAATTAAATGCACGTTTTCTTGTTAGACAAAGGAAGTTTATTTATAGCTGTGCTATTTGTAATAGCTATAATGAGATTTTCTTTACTGCATGCATACTTGCCTGTTGTTTTTATGCAATATAATTTTACTATAGTCTTCTGCTGACAAACCTTTGTACTCATACATTTTGTTACTTGATAGCTTGTTACCATGGCTCATATAAATAAGAGTTTTATGTGAGTGTGAAAAAAGTAAACTGCAGTAATTAAAAAAATAACAGAAGATGGCACAGAACTACTGCCCATATGCAGGGCAAAAATTCTATAATTTAAATAGGTTAACGTTTGGTTCATCGATGACTTTATATTTGCCTATATGAGCAAATGATGAACTGATCCCATTAAAGCTAATCTCTCCCTTACATTGAGTGCTGCAATAATAGCCTCTTGATTTTAAAATCAGTTGAATGAATATTTCAAAGCAGTCAGTCACTTATCAGGCATACAAATTTAAACCTGTCTCATAGTTAGTTGAATTAATTCAGTGTGTAATAATGGTGGTTCAGATGATTTCACAATGAATATATGCAAATCTAACATTGGTGAAATCATACATATACAGTATTTATAACCCAACAGTATACCTTTATACTCAGATGGGACATGAGGCCACATAACCTTGTGGGGGCTTAAGCTCCTAAGCCATTCCTAGAATTACCATAGCCACCACATAGCCCCCCCTCTCCAAAAAAGCTACTTGGTATAACATTAGGCTACCACAGACACAATTACATGGAACTGTTTTTACACACATTGAGATGTATGATTCACAAGCTTTTTCAATTTTTGTTTTCTCTAGTGCAATACCCAATAGCCCCCCACCCACACAATTCTGACACCTAATCATAATCTACTGCTGAAACAAAAATCTATGTTACAGGAAAATGATTCATTTGTGATTGTAAGTTCTATTTAAAAATGATTAGATTAGTTTTGTCGCTTGTACCATGTGCTTTAAAATATTTTTTTATAAATACCAGACTACATGGTGGAGAGAGGCATAAAATGGGCTGTCTATATACAAGAACCTGCATTGAATTTAATAAGTTCTCCATCTTTCACCTGTCTTGATATATACTGATTAAAGGCCTATTCACAGTTTTTCTAGTGTTTAAGAGCTAGATCAGAATACTCCTAAACCACTTGCCTATGTTTAATCATAGTTATCCTGAAAAAATGAGTAAACACTGCACCATAATATGGCTGCAATTTGAATACTGCAATAATAATGAAATAAATATAGTACTCAGAATATAAAAAGGCACAGTAGGGTCAATAATGTTGCTTTTTTGCTGTCTTCACATGTGTGAGTAGAAGAGGTGTTTCTGTTTATTCTTGTGAAGCAAACAAGTCTATCTCAGTTGCAATTTTCTCCCAAAATATTACTGCCAGTGCATTTTTGGTTAACAATTTGTGTGCTAGAGGGATCTTATTTAACATAAGAACTGGTCTGCTTTGTAGGTATAACAGGCAGACATTTTGCCTTATGCACCATGTGAATAAATGTATTATAAAGAGGCACACATATATCACCCCAATACCTTCTTAGCAACATAGATATCATCCTGCCTATGGTATAGCGGGTCCACAGCTCATGTCAAAAGGGCCATTTTTTAAAATAAATAATCGCCGCACTCGTAGCTTAGCGAGGGGGCGTGGTGGTGTGTGGCCAAGCAGTTCCTGGGGAATTCGTGATGCGGGAGGTTCTCATTTAATTGCACAGGTGAGGAGTCATCCGCATCCGTAATTGTTCCTGGGAGCTGCTGATTGCCACAGCTGATCCACGGCCCCGTGATATATAGAAGCGCAAGGCGGCTAGTAGGAGAGGATAAAGAAAGAAAAAACGGACGGAGGTTAAGGAGGAGGAGACGTCAGGAAGCAGGAGGGAGACAGCAGGTGCAGGAGAGAAGGAGAGTGAGTGAGCACAGGCTCGCGCCGATAACAAGCAGCTGGGAGAGGCGAGCCCGAGTGGGGTGTTTCGACCGGCAGCCAAGGGCCGATGGTAGTGGTCGCTCCTGCTGAGCACTTGTATGGGGCAGGAGAAGGTTGGCTAGCCGCAGCAAAGGCAGCAGGAGTCGGAGATATGGAACAGAAGCCCCTGTGTGAGTGTCCTGGTCGCTGGGGAGCCCAAGTCTTGGTCTAGTTGAGCAGAACCGGAGCCAGGGATCGGAGGGCCACCAGACCAGCAGAGTAAAGAAGGTCAGCTGCATGTAGGGTGGCTCCCCTGGTGCATAGCCTGGATGGGAGAAACGGGGGAGTCACCAGTAACAGAAGGCACCGGGCTTTGTGTTTTTAAAGAGACTGCTTCCAGCCATTGTTTTAACCTTGTTGTTTTTTTTAAAGGTTTTTTTTAAATTGGATTTTAACCTCCACTTTTCACCTCTGTTTTTACTGGATTATTTATTTAAGGAATTAATGCACTGCACTATTTATTTGGACACTTTGTTGTTGGTTTTGTTTTAATAAAAGCACTTGGCACTTTTGCACCATCCCCTTGTTTCACTGTTGTACCTCACTGTCAAGCTCGTCGGTGACATTACCGAAGGTGTTGGGTTCAAGGGCTTCCAAAAGCAAGATGGGAGCATGGAGCAAACCCCCATCGTTACACTGCCACGAAGTTGTCTGCCTGTATCTAGTCTATTTTTCCCTCTACTTCAGTAAATAATACAGCATGGTGTGTTCCACAAATAACTGCACAATGTTTACATGCAGTGATTTAGTCACTGGTTCTCAGATAATTGTAAGAGACTAGCAATGCGCTAGGTACAACACAGTTTTTAAATCATGCATTTTAATTATATTGAAGGGCTACTTTATGAGGGGATGTTTCGATTGTTATTAGTGAATGGTATCTGACGATTTTTGCACGGCACATTGAATTTAAAAAAAAAAAAAAGTACACCCACAGTTTGCTTTTAGTAGCAGTCTTTTTCGGTTTGTACCAAGGTGTACGATCCATATGAGTACTATGATTTTTTGGAACTTAACATATCCTTGTGATTTAATTGTTTTCACTATCATCTGCTTTACTTTTGTGTTAGTGCTTGTGATGGAATGCTTTTCTGCCAGTGTCTAATATGTGGAAATACAAATGAAGTAAATTACTGGATTGCTACTGTATTTTGAATAATTACTAGCCTTTTTGACATAATATTGAATGGAAGTGGATTATGTGTCTTTCATTGTAACCATTTTTAAGACTGATTTGACTAACTGATTAGACTGACTGAGTATGTACTACAGGCAGCTTAATCAGGTTACTTGGTGTTAATCTCTAGACCAGTGCTTAAGTGTTTTTCGCCAAAAAAGTGTTTTTAACAAAAAAAGAAACATATTGTAAACAAAAAACAATCATTTTGTTGAGTAAAATTAAAATAAAAAAGTCTGAAAACTAGGACTAAATGAAATGAGAAAATAAAAACAAAATCAAATCTAGTTTTTGTAATTATAATTTGGATTTTCACCACACTAATCCTTACACATAATGTATATGTGATCATGCAGTTCCTGGTATATTTAAAACCATGCAATGGTAATATCAGCTAAGAGAACAGCATTGATTCATATGCAGGTATTAAAATCTGTAAATTTAATTGGTAATTTCAGCCATAAATCAACATTCCTTTTTAGAACGAAGAGTGAATATCAAAGCCTCATTATTCACCAATCACTTATTCTGTGTATTTCATTTGTCATAACTGAGCATCAGTCACAGATGGCAAACTTTAAGGAAAGGGTCCTTAAAACATGCCATATTACTCTGGAAGATAAAACTAAGTAGTTTGAAGCTAAGAGTGGTGGAAGATGTGTCAAGCTCAAACTGCCACCCCAACTTCAAATTCAGACAGTATTTACAAAAGATTTGTTACCTTTATATTCCAAAGCAATATCAGCCTTATTTATCCCAGACATTGCTTGTATGCTGGCAGTACCATTGCAGTGACAGATTAAGCAGATGCCTAGCATGCAGTCAGTGTTATCAACCGAGTCAACGTTACATGTGTAGTTTAAATTATGTTATTAGTACTGATGTTTTAGCTTGGACAGTGAGATGTTGAAGAGTGATTTCCTGCAACACTATTGTGCTTAACTTGTCTATGTTACACACTATCAATAGCAAAGGGTTAGGCTGCAATGATATTAATGTACATGGAAGAGCGCATTATTGCAAAGTTTTAACAGGGGATAGTTAAGTCACCAGGCTGTGCTTAGGAGATCATTAGTACTCTTAATTCTGAAGTAAACTACTCCACTATGGTTAATTTTAAAATATTAATGTAGCAAATCTGCTCTATATTTAAATAAACAAACTTTCTTCATCTAACATTGTAATGCTTAATGTACCTTAATTTGTAAAGTGCTTTGAGCAGGGTAAAGAAGCAATATGAATAAAATGTATTTATTATTATTATAGTGTCATGAGTACAGGTTTGATTGATAACCTTGTTAGTGTCTGTATGGAGTTTGCGTGTTCTCCCCAAGTGTCACTGTACGGTATGTTTATAACTGCAGATTTTGTTTTACAGCCTCAGGTTTCACATAATGATTATTAAGTGAAGATGTTCCTATAATAAATCTTCATTATTTGATGTAAATAATATGCATGTAAAAACACACTATATACAGTACATGGAAAAACTTCATCTTTGCTTCTGCTATTACTGTTATTAATAAAGTCCAAGTAGTGACCTCAGCAGTATTGAGAACAAAAATCAAAGAAAGAATTCCCTGAAAAAAATATACTTTCAAAGGGCAAATGACATATAGTTAACATCAGGAATATTAAAAGTTGAATTTAAAATAAGAGTATACAGTATGTGTGTATGGTAAATCTTAATACTTGCATAGGGAAGCTCAAAAATAATGAAAACATTTTTGAAGTTAAATAACTATTTGCTTAAACCTACTGCATTTTAACAAATGACATCAGAACACAACAATTATTTGATTCTTGCTTTATTTGATTACACTGGAAGCCTTGAAATGTCACATTACTATAAAACATTTAAATTTTTTCAGAGTAAAACTATATTTATTAGGTTCAAAGGTGTCGCAGATGGCCAGGGTCCTTGTCCGGCCGGGACACCTCTTCACTGAGAGGACCGGGGGAGCAAGCGTGGCCAGAACAGTTCCTCCCCGGGGATGCTAGATGGCAGTCCCCATGGGTTGCAGTGCTGCCTCGGACTCCCGCAGGGCTTCGTGGGAGATGGAGTTGGATACAGCCCTATTGGGATTCGGGGACGCCGCAGCTGCTGCTGAGTCTTGGAGAGCAGCTCTTCCGCCACAGCAGGAAGTGCTGCCAGAATTAGGTCAACGAGCACAAGGAGCACTTCCAGGTACCTTATAAAAGGTGCCAGCAGCCACTACTCGGTGAGCCAGAGTCGGGAGGAGGGAGACAAAGCTTGCCGGGAGGAGTAGAGGAGAAAGAAAATAGAGTAGGAAGAGTATTGTGCAGTGTTCTGTGTATTGGGACTGTGTTGTGCCTGTGGGAAATGAGGAAGGTGTTTCCCATGAGGTGAAGAAAAAAAAAACATTTATATTTTATCAGTGTGCTTCCTGTGTCTGTCTGTGTTGGGTTATGCGCTGGTATAGCGTCATTGTCACACAGGTAAAACATGAATGATATAGAGTTTGACAACTATAAAGATGACTGTTTTAAGACTTGTAAAACAGTTTCCTTGAATACATTTTTGGTGAGTAAAGCAAAACTAATAAAATGTGACAAAAGCCAAAAGTTAATTTCTGAAAAACTAAAAATAACTAAAAAAAAACTACGAAAACATTGAAAACTAGATACAAACTATAATTATAAAATGGTCTAAAAGTAAAACTGAATAAAAAGTAAAAAATAGCATCAAAACTAAAAAATATCTTAAGACTAGAAAAAGACTGCCTTATACCAATAATATAACTGTTTGTTTTCCAACTTCTGTTAAGCTTTGCTTGAAGCTATTCTGCTGCAAGGTGCCTAAAACGCAAGTTGGTGACCTTCAGAAACTTGTCTTTTGATTGGGTTGTGATTTTGGATCTGCCAGACCTCTTCCTACCAGTTTCTCCCAGGTTCCAATTGCCTTTGGATTGTGTAGGACACCATATTCAGTGGCACTTTGATTTTTTTTTGTGCAATTTCTCTTAATGAAAGGCCTACACTTATTTGGGTAATAATGTTCTGTCTCATTTTATTTGTTAATTGCCATTTCCTTCCCATTATCACTGGAATTTACAACTTTCTACAATGTAATATCATCCAAATAGTACTTCAGAAAGTGTAGTAATACATTCTGTTCCAACTCTGCATTAAGGGCCGGTTTTTACTTCATGCTCAAAAGGCATACGCGCAGGCATCATGGCTCCCACGTGCTCCTAACATTCATGTGACGCGTCCTCTGTGCACGTCCTCAGAAATGAATGTGATGTGTGCGCAAGTTGCCGCATCAGCAAAAAATTGGGGGGGCACAGTGTGATAAAGTCGGAACATAACATCAGAGTCTCTGTTTACTATCAACAGGTGACAGTAAGCCACTTTGCAGATCCTACAGGATTGATATGTATGCTTCGAAGTTTGATGAATGGTTTGATGTGGTGAAGCCAAATGCCAGCATACAAATGTATTTGTGGTGCTTTTATATTCAAGCGTCGCATATTCCTCAATGTAATGACATGATACATTTTAAAGGTCTCACATACAATATCCTGAGGTGTTTTTTTTTTTTTTTTTTGCACCTTCACAACAGCATCAGAATGTACGGCAGCGTATATTTAGCAACAGAGAAAAAAAATTAGGGACACAGTGAAAAGGTCTATTTTGTGATTAAAAGAGGAAATTTCCACTTTAACCTCGTAGGTTATCATTGTCTATTTTGTTGTTAAAGTAGCCTGCCATAAACGTCATCTTAAAACAGACCCAGTTGTTAATCGCTACATGTTCCTAAGGCTTCCTCCTGAATGGACAGCAGCGGCAGGCAGCAATTGCTACACAGAACACATTAAATGTATTATATTCCAGCTCTCTGCACATTTAGAATCCTTGGATTTATACTTGGTATCACTTTCATGATGAAATGCATTAAAGTATGTATATTACATTTTACAGTTAAATCATTAACTTCATTCAAATAATAAATACTGTTAATAATTATACATGTGGGGGCAGCACCATGGCAGTGCGGTAGCAGTGCTGCCTCGCAGGGAATCACGCCCCTGGTGTTCTCTGCCTGGAGTTTACATGTTTTCCTGGTGGGTTTCCACAGTGTGCTCAAGTTTCCTTTCAATGACACAAAGGTTTGGGGATTCAGTCATGCTAAAATGATGCTAGTGTATGTGTGTGCTTGTATTCATGTTGTGATGAGCTGATGCCCTGTCCAGGATATGTTCCTGCCTTGTGCTGAATGCTTGCTGGAATGGGCGCATCCCTGGACTGATGGATGTAATTATTAACACTAGAATCCCTGAAGCCTATGAAAAAATTTGTAATCCTCAACCACCTTAAATTCCTTCGTACCTCTCCATTAACATCTTTTGTTTTGCAAATGTGTCGATCAGCACAAGCAGCAAGCAGACTGCTACCCCATCCCCCCACTGCCGCAGCTCAACTCAGACAAAAAGTTCTCCCAGCTCAAGTCTGTTTATCTGGGTGTGAGATGCCTGGAGTTGTATAGGGTAAATAATATATCGTTATTTGGAACACATGCATTTCATGTGTGTTCCGTGTCTACAACAATCTATGCAAATGTAGGATGACAGGAAATGCGAGGCAAGAAATGTAGAACACATACCTAAAACAGAAACATTTTTCATGTTATAGTACTAATGGCAAAATTTTAACATGAAGTGTATAATGTGTAAAGACTAAAGTCCAAATACTGTATCAAATAAACACTTTCACAAAAGGTACAAGTACGCTTTTATTCAAGAATATAACCAAAGAAAAAGAAATCGGATTAGGGTACGACACTGACATGACTGCTTGGGTGGTGCAGCGATAAGAACTGCTGCCTCATAATCAAGCTGTTGCCGTTTCGATTTTGGGGATTTCCTAGAATTACCGTTTTGAGTAGTGAGTTGCTACTAGTATAGAATAAAAACATACATTTGATTTGAGTCTGTAACAGCTAGTTGGAGCAGGTACTTGTAAAGGTTAGCAATTTTTTTTATTCAGTTTTATTCTATCAGTTACGTTCATGCTCCCCCGGATCTGACACTGCTGTTTTCGAATAAATACGTGCTATAAGACAGGTGAACTCAAATGAGGATGAGGGTTCTACATCGGAGAAAGAGTCCACTCAAGAAACGTCCACTCACACATAAGAACAACACAGCTTCACAAAGCATAAAGGCGAAGGATGGCATCGTGTAGATGCAGCAACAGGTTGGGTGTCATCCTGCCAGTGAATCTGCCACACACATGTCCTTCAATGAAAAAGCAGGGGTTACAGAGCTTGCCAAGGTATCGTGCAAAGTCCTATTTCTGATTATGTTTTGTGATTGTCTTTATAAGAAATGGGGCAGAGTGGTGGCTCTGAGGCTAGGGATTTGCTCTGGCAATCGGAAGGTTGCCGGTTCAAATCCCGTAAAACGTCAAATGTGACTATACTCCATTGGGCCCTTGAGCATGGTTAACCTGCAATTGCTCCATCCTGGATATGATGTTAACTTGCATCCAGCTCTGTAGGTATGCTCTCCAACCTGCAGGGTAAAACCTGGGGGTTGGTGGCAGAATCGGCACTCCAGCCAACATAAAAAAACTCATACAGTTCTATTCTATCTGTACTAGTATGGTGCTGAGGTGTTACCCATTGCATGGCTGCACTCGGGCCCTAATCTGGGATTCTGAGTTGGTTTGTCATGTGGTTTTGTCATGTGGTGGGTGCAGTAATGTGCTGTATTAGAATGTACTCCTAACCTCTTCTTATATGAAAAACATTTATATGTTACTTATATAAAAGCCACATCGAATGTTGTTTTTACTTATCTTCCTACAGCGTAAAGTCAAAGTAGACTGCAGAGCTTCCTGTGTTTGATCGACATGTGCAATGCCACTCCTTATTCATGAAAAGATCCCAGTCTTCCCAAAGCAGAAAGACTTTCCGAGACTAACAACATTTGCGTAATGTGTGACATGAGCTTCCACCTGCAGCTAAAGTCATTCGCATACTGAAGTAGCATTGCACGTGTACTTTGTCAGCATGCCCGTGTCGACTAAACACAAGAAGCTCTGCAGTCTACTTGTGACTTTACTTTGTAGGAAGATAAGTAAATAAATCAAGGTAAATAACATTTGATCTGGATTTAATATAAGTAACATATAAATGTTTTTTATGTAAATATCACAAAACATAATTACAAACAGAACTTTGCACAATATATTGGCGAGCTTTGTAAGCCCTGCTGTTTCATTGAAGGACATGCATGTGGCAGATTCACTGGCAGGATAACGGCCAACTTGTTGCTGCATCCAAATGGTGCCATCTTTCACCTGGTGCAGCTGCGTTGTTCTTATGTGTGAGTGGATGTTTCTTGCGGGGAAGGCTTATATGTTCTCTTTCTCCAATGTAGAACCCTCATCCAAGTTCACTTCTGTTATAGCACGTCTTTATTTGAAAACAGCAGTGTCAGATCAGAGGGAGCGTGAACATGACTGAGAGAATAAAAATGAATAAAAAAAAAAAACACTAACCTTTGCAAGTACCATAAATTTACACCGGTTGTGAAAGACTCAAATCAACTATGCTTTTATACAATAATTGTAACAGTAAGAGCAACTCACTACTCAAAACAGTAATGCTAGGAAGTGCCTGGAACCGAACCGGCAACTTCTTGATCATGAGTCAGCAGTTCTTACCTCTGCACCACTCAAGCGGTCGTATCAGCGTTGTGCCCTATCCCGATTTCTTTTTCTTCGGTTATACAATAATCCCTCCTCCATCGCGGGGGTTGCATTCCAGAACCACCCGCGAAATAAGAAAATCCGCGAAGTAGAAACCATATGTTTATATGGTTATTTTTATATTGTCATGCTTGGGTCACAGATTTGCGCAGAAACACAGGAGGTTGTAGAGAGACAGGAACGTTATTCAAACACTGCAAACAAACATTTGTCTCTTTTTCAAAAGTTTAAACTCCATGACAAGACAGAGATGACAGTTCTGTCTAACAATTAAAAGAATGCAAACATATCTTCCTCTTCAAAGGAGTGCGTGTCAGGAGCACAGAATGTCACATAGATAGAGAAAACAATCTCTAGCAAACAAATCAATAGGGCTGTTTGGCTTTTAAGTATGCGAAGCACCGCGGCACAAAGCTGTTGAAGGCGGCAGCTCACACCCCCTCCGTCAGGAGCAGGGAGAGAGAAAGATAGAGAGAGACAGAGTTTGTTTTTCAGTCAAAAATCAATACGTGCCCTTCGAGCTTTTAAGTATGCGAAGCACCGTGCAGCATGTCGTTTCAGGAAGCAGCTGCACAAAAGATAGCAACGTGAAGATAATCTTTCAGCATTTTTAGACGAGCGTCCGTATCGTCTAGGTGTGCGAACAGCCCCCCTGCTCAATCCCCATACGTCAGGATCAGAGAAAGTCAGCGCAAGAGAGAGAGAAAAGTAAGCAATCTAGCTTCTCAGCCATCTGCCAATAGCGTCCCTTGTATGAAATCAACTGGGCAAACCAACTGAGGAAGCATGTACCAGAAATTAAAAGACCCATTGTCCGCAGAAATCCGCGAACCAGCAAAAAATCCGCGATATACAGTAATCCCTCCTCCATCACGGGGGTTGCGTTCCAGAGCCACCCGCGAAATAAGAAAATCCGCGAAGTAGAAACCATATGTTTATATGGTTATTTTTATATTGTCATGCTTGGGTCACAGATTTGCGCAGAAACACAGGAGGTTGTAGAGAGACAGGAACGTTATTCAAACACTGCAAACAAACATTTGTCTCTTTTTCAAAAGTTTAAACTGTGCTCCATGACAAGACAGAGATGACAGTTCTGTCTCACAATTAAAAGAATGCAAACATATCTTCCTCTTCAAAGGAAACAGAGATGAAAGCAAACATATCAATAGGGCTGTTTGGCATAAGTATGTGAAGCACCGCCGGTACAAAGCTGTTGAAGGCGGCAGCTCACACCCCCTCCGTCAGGAGCAGAGAGAGAGAGAGAGATAGAGAGAAACAAAGTCAAAAATCAATACGTGCCCTTTGAGCTTTTAAGTATGCGAAGCACCATGCAGCATACTTAAAAGCTGCACACAGAAGGTAGCAACGTGAAGATAATCTTTCAGCATTTTTAGACGAGCGTCCGTATCGTCTAGGTGTGCGAACAGCCCCCCTGCTCACATCCCCTACGTCAGGATCACAGATAGTCAGCGCAAGAGAGAGAGAAAGAAAAGTAAGTTGGGTAGCTTCTCAGCCATCTGCCAATAGCGTCCCTTGTATGAAATCAACTGGGCAAACCAACTGAGGAAGCATGTACCAGAAATTAAAAGACCCATTGTCCTCAGAAATCCGCGAACCAGCAAAAAATCTGCGATATATATTTAAATATGCTTACATATAAAATCCGCGATAGAGTGAAGCCGCGAAAGGCGAAGCGCGATATAGCGAGGGATCACTGTATATTTAAATATGCTTACATATAAAATCCGCGATGGAGTGAAGCCGCGAAAGGCGAAGCGCGATATAGCGAGGGATCACTGTATTCTTGAATATATACTTGTTTTGTTATACGTTTACCTTTTGTGAAAGTGTCTATTTAATATTTGGACTTCAATCTTAACACATTATACACTTCATGTATAAATTTTGTCGCTAGTACTATAACCTGAAAAAAGTTTCTGTTTTAGGTATGTGTTCAACAATTTTTGCCTTGCATTTCTTGTAATCCTACATTTACACAGATCATTATACACAAGGAACACACATGAAATGCCATGTGTTCCAAATAACAATATATTATTTACCCTATACAACTCCAGGCACCTCACATCCAGATAAACAGACTTGAGCTGGGAGAAATTTTTGTCTGAGTTGAGATGCGGCGGTTGGGGGGGATGGGTTAGCAGGCTGCTTGCTGCTTTTGCTGATCGACACATTTACAAAACAAAAGACGCTAATGGAGAGGTGCAAAGGAATTTAAGGTGGCCCAGGATTACATGTTTTTTCGTAAGCTTCAGGGATTCTAGCGTTAAACATCCAACCTTATCAGAGATATTAAGGCAAGGTGTCCTCTGAATTTACTGGATGTTTCAGGCAATTCACAACACAGTGAAGTGAAATGTTTTCTCACCGTGATGATATCTCGCACTGCCACCTGGTGCAATCTTCCAAATTTACGTAAATTATGTGCTCAAGTATAAACAGTACACCACTTGCATAGCAGTAGCATCCAAAGGAGCACATGTTGGGTTGCGTGAAGTATAAACCTAGTCTAAGACAGGCAGAGAGTTTTTAAGTAATGAAAAGAAGTTGGGACACCTGTGCAAATTGCTTGCTGCAACTTGCAAGGTTTAATTTATTTAAATTGCTGCTGAATATTTGTAGGTTGTAATGTATTAATTGTTCCCTGAAGAAGGCCCATTTGTAATAATCTGACATTTCCTTTTTTTGTGTTTTTACTAACCTAAATTTTATATTTAAACCACTGGCAGTTTACTGCTTCCCTTTTCACCATTTTCAGCCATTAATTGCACTTTTAACTGATTAAATTTGAACAAAAACCTGTAAAAAAAACTTAACGGATAGTGTACTTTGGGGCATAGTGATACTGAAAAGTTAACTGTTGCACCAGTCTAAGGTTTCATGCAATCTGGAGGAGGGTTTCTTCAAGGATCTCCCTATATTTGGCAGCATTTATCCATCCCTCGATTCTGACCAGTTACCCTGTCCATGCCACTGAAAGGCACTCCCCACAGTATGATGCTGCCACTACAATACTTCACCACAGCGATGGTATTAGCCAGGTTATAATCAATGCCTGCTTAGAGTTCTGCCCAAATAGTTTAATTTTTGCCTTATATGACCACAATATTTTTTCTCTCTCTTATAGACTTAAAAGTTGTCATTCATCTTTTACTGAAGAGTGTCTTCCGTCAACCCACTCTACAGTCATTGCCAGAAGTGTTGAGAATGACACAAGTATTGGTTTTCACAAAGTTTGATGCTTCAGTGTTTATAGATCTTTTTGTCAGATGTTTCTATGCTATAGTGAAGTATAATTACAAGCATTTCATAAGTTTCAAAGGCTTTTACTAATAATTACATTAAGTTTATGCAAAGTGTCAATATTTGCAATGTTGGCCTTTCTTTTTCAAGACCTCGGTAATTCACCCTGGCATGCTGTCAATCAACTTCTGGGCCAAATCTTGACTGATGGCAGCCCATTCTTCAATAATCAATGCTTGGAATTTGTCAGAATTTGTGGATTTTTATTTTTCCATCTGCCTCTTGAAGACTGACCACAAGTTCTCAATGGGATTAAGGTCTGGGGAGGTTCCTGGCCATGGACCCAAAATTTGGATGTTTTGTTCCCTGAATCACTTAGTTATCACTTTTGCCTTATGACACTGTGCTCCACCATGCTGGAAAAGGCATTGTTCGGCACCAAACTGTTCTTGGACAGTAGGGAGAAGTTCCTCTCTGAGGATGTTTTGCTGCCATTCCTTATTCATACTCCATTAGTTATCTGTTGTCTACCGTTAGTAATATGGATAATTGCACTTACTGTTAATACAGAGCATTTTCTGTGGTTGTACTGTTAATAATGCATCACTGTAATGTGATTCACATATGCTATATGGTTTGGACGTGTGAGGATGCCGAACGTTTAATACGGAGAGTTCGTTTATTCTTATTACCCGGACCATGCTGTGTAGTGTGGACGTTTAGTTCAGAAGCGCGTTGTAGGCGCCTGCGCCTTTTGTACTTTCTCACACATTCTGTACTATCTTTCTGGACCTTTGCGGACTTCGTAGTGTCTTCCGTTTGACTCTGGGGTGCAGTGCAGAATCCTCTTTTCTGTGTGGCGTTAGTTGAGCTCTTTCGTTTTTGAGCCGTGACTCCTTCGTTAGTTGAGCTCTTTCGTTTTTGAGCCGTGACTCCTTCGTTCGCAGTGGATCAGACTTCGCTTGCGGTTTATGAGATGTCTTCTGCATCCATCGCTGTGTACCTGCGTCCGTGCCTTCCGGTTTAGCATTCTCGGTTAGTAATATGGATAATACAGCACAGGTAGCACAGAAATGGCAGCATGACTCAGTGTATGATAATAGTTGTTTAAGGCATGTGTAAACAATGACAGGTCAGAATGTTTTACAGCAGAAGGATATCAAAGAATGTCAAAGTGCAATGTGCAAAATACTTAAAGGTCAGTATGAGATTTTCAGCTCTTTTCTACATGTATACTAGTCTTTGCAGGAAAGTGGCTTGGATGTATAAAAGTTCTGTTTTTAGAAGTGGTTGAGGCAGTGTGGAAGATCCCAGGGGGCAGCATGGTGTTAAGGAGTCTGACAGCTTGGGGGTAAAAACTATCCTGCAGCCTGGCAGATGTGGCTCTGATGTTGCAGTATCTTCTCTTGGATGGCAGAAGTGTTAAAAGTCCATGTGAGGGGTGTATGGGGTCCTGCACAATGCTGCAGGCCTTGCGGACACTGCGTTTGTAAAATATGTCCTGTAGTGAAGGGAAAGGCACCCCAATAATGTTCTCTGCTGTCTTCACTATCCTTTGCAGTTGCCATACCAGACAGTGATGCAGCTGGTCAGAACACTCTCAATGGTGCCTCTCTAGAACATGGTGGGGATGAAAGAGGGAAGACTTGCTCGCTTCAGCCACCTCAGGAAGTGTAGTCTCTTCTGGGCTTTCTTGATCAGTGATGAGGTATTATGCTTCCATGTAAGTTCCTCAGTTATGTGCACACTGAGGAACTTGGAACTCCTAATAGTCTCCACATCTGAATCGTTGATGCTGATTGGGTTGTGGACAGGATGTGATTTTCTGAAGTCCACAATTATCTCTTTTGTCTTGTCGACATTGAGAGATAGATTGTTGTCCACACACCATGCAGACAGCTGTTCCATCTCATCTCTGTATGCCGTTTCATCATCCCTGCTTATCAGTCCCAGAACCGTCATATCATCCGCAAATGTGATGTGGTTGGTGTTGTGCGTGGCTGTGCAGTCGTGAGTCAGCAGAGTCAACAGGGAGAAGAGCAGTGGACTAAGCACACAGCCCTGCGGCGCTCCAGTGCTCAGTGTGATGATGCTGGAAGTGTTACAGCCCATCCAAACTGACTGGGACCTCTCTGTCAACCTTCTCCAAATAGCTTGGTCCTGCACCTCCTTGCCAGCCAAACCCTTTAACTTCAGATCTGCTTTTACTTTATCTATCCACTTCCGCTTTTACATCCCTTACTTTATCTTGCCCTACCATATTCCCACCTCTATTCTGCCCAAATATTCATGATCTCTCCTCACATGTTCATGCCACTTCAACCTACTTTTCTGTACTATCTTAGATAAATTATTAAAATCAATGGTAAAAAAAACATGCTTAATAACTCCCTAATTATTTGTAACTTTTCATGCTACAGAGAGAAGATGAAAATAAGTCACACACAAACTCTCAAATGCAGGTAACAGTGTTAAAGCCAGACAAGAAGTTTCTTTAAAAAGATAAATGAGTGCATAATTAAAATTAAAATATCCTCTCAAGACAAACAGTTAAGGACTTTCAGGCAAACCAGCACACATTATAAGAATATAGACAGATACTAGTTATAACTGCTGACAAAGAAGAATATTCAAAGTAACAACATCAGATTAAAACCAGGAGAGACAGCATGCAACTCAGCAAAAATACACACCTCAGTCTGTGTCCTGCCTGCTTTTTGTTGTCCCACGTTTGTAATGCCACTTACTTAACTGATCAACACTTCTTAGGAGAATCCCATTAAGGGTCTTACACTAAAAACACAATCAAGAGTTTTCACAGAACTTTCATCAAAAGTCGTTACTCTAAAAAACACATAGCAGACATCATGCTACTTGGACTGTGAAAATTTGCAATATGACAGGGAACCCTTTAGCCTGGAGACTATCAGTCTATTGCCAGTTCTGCCTAGTAATGTAATACAGTACTGTACGAGGGCTGTCTGGGTTCCGCGCGGAATTTTATCGTTTGTCGTGTGTCAGCCTGTCGAAACCTGTTCTGCTGTGTAGAGGGATTATTCAAGTGGTTGCATGTTTTTTTTCAGATGTTTTGCTCCCTCTCTTCCTTCAGAATGAACGCGAGAAACAAACGAACTGAGAGTGCGCAGCCGGCGCTAGTGGCGAAGCTCCCGACTCCGTGCATGCGTGACTTTCGAGTGATGATTTTTTACGACTTTTCTGATGGTTTAATCTGCTCGGTGGAACACACCATGTTTCAACATTGATGGCATTGTCGCGTCAATTCCGCTGTTGGAGAGGAAAACTGTGACCTCTGAGTGGTACACCACTCAGTGCCTGCCTGACGTTTTTTCTGCGATGGCTAGAGGCCGGTCCAAGAACTTGCGAAGGCACTTTTTGCATCATGACAATGCGCCAGCCCACACAGCTAATGCGACGAAGTATTTCATTGAAGACAGTGGTGTCAACGTTTTGAACCCGCCACCCTACTCGCCTGATCTTGCACCATGTGACTTTTGGCTCTTCCCGAAGGTGACAGAACCCCTGCGAGGCCACAACTTCGAAACTCGAGAGGAACTGATTGCAGCTGTCAAAGAACAGCTGGACAACCTCCCAAAGACAGCCTTTCGCGAGTGTTTTGTGGCGTGGGTCAGAAGAGCCCAAAAGTGCATTGATGTTGGCGGTGAATACTTGGAAAAAGTTTAAAAAGGATCAAAGTACATGAGAAAAATAGAAAAAAAAATCCCTGGCTACTTATTTCGAGTGATTCCGCGCAGAACCCAGACAACCCTCGTATACTGTTATATACATCATCCAAGTCCTTTGTTTTTCTTCTTTAGTTTCTGCTGCTTGTACTTCAAGCTCGGATTATTTATCTAATACTCTGGTAAAGCAATATATTCAAGCCAATACTGAATATCTCTATTTACACAACAGTACTATCAACTGGACAGGCGTTCAAACAAGTACAATTAGTGCATCACTCATCTTGTATTGTTTCAAAAGAAAGAGTAGTAAAATTCAGTTATAGTACTTAATACATGCATCAGTACATTATCATGACTGAGCTCTGGATGACTGCTTGTGAGATGAACTCTAATGTTATAAGCAGTGTTGTCAACTAGGAATTAATGCTTCATACTTAAAATATATTGTATAAAAAACATTTATAATTCTGGTGGCTACATACATACAGTACATACATCAATATGTTGTACAATGTTAAGAGACAATTTATGTATGGCTCTTACTTTAAAGTAAAAATACATATGAACATTACAAAGAAATATTACAAGCTCTTCTACATAAAGTTCCCAAAACCCTCTGTACACATCAGAAAGTAATTAAGAGGAAGTAATAAATGCACATGATGAGATGTGCATATGATATTATTTAATAATAATAATAATACATTTTATTTATATAGCGCCTTTCCCATGCTCAAGGCACTTACAGAATATAATAAAGAATGGCAGGGGATACAGTATATAGCATTGTACAAACCAGATAAATAAATAAAGAAGATTAAGACAGTGAATTCTGAAAAAAAACAGACAACATAATTGATGGTCTAGCACACACACACATGTTACATTAGCATCTTGACAGAGACGTAAACTGAGAGAAGGGTAAAAAAGTCAGCTAGAGCTAAAAGCCTTCCTGAACAGATGAGTTTTGAGTTGTTTTTTTAAAACAATTCATGGAGTCAGCTGACCTGATTAATTTCGGTAGGTCATTCCAGAGTCTGGGCGCTATACAGCTGAAGGCCCTGTCACCCATGGAGTGTAGATTAGTGTGGGGTACAACAAGAATCAGAGGACCTTAGTGGGCGGGCAGACACATAGTGATGGAGAAGGTCACTGATGTAGTTTGGCGCGAGGTTATTTAAGGCTTTGTAGGTTATTAGCAGGATTTTATATTCGATTCTGTAAGACACAGGGAGCCAGTGAAGACGGAGCAGGATGGGTGTTATGTGCTCACTGCTGCTGGTTCGAGTAAGGACTCTTGCAGCTGAGTTTTAAATAAGCTGGAGCTGTGATATAAGATTAGAAGGGGCACCTGCCAGTAGGGAATTACAATAATCGATGCGGGATGTGATAAAAGCATGGACAAGTTTCTCAGCATTAGAGAAGGAGAGGAAGGAGCGAACACGGGATATGTTACGGAGGTGAAAGTAAGAAAGTTTCTTAATGTGATTTATGTGGGCGGAATAAGAGAGGGAGGAATCAAAAATGACACCAAGATTTTTTACAGTAGAGGCAGGTCTGATGAGATCACCGCCAAGATAGACTGGGAAGGAGCTCATTTTATTAAGTTGCATTTTAGTCCCAATTTGCAGTTGTTCAGTTTTATTGCAATTTAATTTTAAAGAGTTCTGCTCCATCCAGGTTTTAATTTCACTAAGGCAGGCTGTGAGCTGAGAAAGCTCTGATGAAGTTCCACTTTTAACATTGAAGTAGAGTTGAGTATCATCTGCAAAAAAATGATAACCCAGTCCATAGCTACGGATAATATGGCCAAGGGGAAGCATGTATATACAGAAAAGCAGAGGACCGAGGACAGAGCCTTGAGGGACTCCTTCTGTTACCGGCGCTGAGCTGGATCTGCTGTTGCCAAGACTAACAAACTCTTGCCTATCAGTCAGATAGGACTTGAACCACTGGAGGGCAGTGCCAGAGATACCCAGCATGTTCTCCATTCTGGACAGTAGGATGTCATGTCTGACAGTGTCAAATGCTGCACTGAGTTCTAACAGAATTAATATGCTGGTTTGTCCAGAGTCTGCTGCCATAAGCAAATCATTGGTTACCCGTAGCAGAGCAGTTTCACAGCTGTGCTGCGCCCTGAAACCAGACTGAAAGGGTTCCATCAAATTATTAGAGGTTAGGTAATTGGTGAGTTGGGAAGCTACAACACGCTCAAGAACTTTTGACAGGAAAGGTAAGTGGGAAATAGGCCGGAAATTGTTAAGATTGTCAACATCAAGACCAGACTTTTTTAACATTGGGGTTACAGAAGCAATTTTAAAAGTGAGTGGCACAGAGTCAGTGTCAAGGGATGAGTTTATTATTGTTGTAATAGTCGGGATTATGGCAGGATTTAAGTAGTGTGGTGGGGATGGGGTCCAGTACACAAGTAGTCGGCCTCATCTTACAAAGCAAGTTATTAACAAACGCAGATGTGACTGGTGAGAACTTAGAGAAGGAGCTGGATAGAGTGGGAAAACAGGGAGAGATATAAACAGATGATGTATTTATGTTAGTTGAATTATTTAGATTGTTAATTTTGTTACGGAAAAAGTGGAGGAATTCCTCACAGACTTCAGTAGAAGAGGTAGTTGGGCCAGATGTGGGTTCAAGTAGTTTATTAACTACAGAGAACAAAACCCTTGGGTTATCATGGCCGCTTTCTATTATTCTGCCGTAATGGGTGTTCTTGGCAGAAGTTAGTGCTTCTCTGTAAGCTCTTTGGTGGTCAGAGAAATCCTGGATGTGCACGGTGAGGCCAGTCTTACATGACATTCTCTCAAGGCGTCGGCCAGCTGCTTTCATAGATCGCAATTCTGAGTTATACCAAGGAGCTGAACGTTTAAAGGAAACCTCCTTATGTTTAAAGGAGCTGTTTTATCTAATGCTGAATGAAGGGCTGAGTTATAGTGGTCAACAAGACTATCTAGTGTTGATGGAATAGGTGAAAACAGTAAAAGATCAGAAATGGATCCAGAAAGGATAGAGGGACAGATATTTTTAAGGTTTCTGTAAGAAATTTGTTGTTTACAGGTAAGAGGGGGGAAAGGCAGTGAAACAGTGAAAAATACTGCTTTATGGTCAGAGAGTCCCAAATCAGTGCTGTAAATGTTGGCAACAGATAGTCCAGAAGTGCAGATCAGATCCAATATATGACCGCCAGAGTAGGTTGGAAAATCAACATGTTGTGTCAAGTCAGAAGAGTCCAGTAAGGATAGGAATTCATTTCTCAGTTTAGATGTGGGGGTGTCAATATGGATGTTGAAATCACCAAGAAGGATAATTCTCTGAGAGTAAGAGCTTAAGTGGGTCAAAAGTTTAATCAGATTGGATAAGAAGGATGCATTGTATTTTGGGGGACGATAAAGAACAATGAGTGAGACAGGACCTGATTTCGTTATTAGTTTAAGAGCCAGGCACTCAAAAGACAATCGACAGTCAATTGGGATTCGTTTAATGTTTAAGTCTGCTCTGACAATTACTGCAAGCCCACAGCCTTGTCTTGAGCTGCAAGGCTCTGTGTGGAAAGTGAAACCAATTGGAGTCGCCTCTGTGAGAGACGCAAATTTGTTTGGTTTTTGCCAAGTCTCCGTTAAACACAGAATATCAAGTTTGGTGTCAGTGATGAGTTCTGACAGCACCAATGCTTTGCCATTAAGAATTTGTTCTTGGAAATTCTTGGTTTCCAAAAGGCTTTTTATAAGATACCACGTAACAGGTTAATAATCATACTAAAAGAAGTGGGAATTTAGGGAGCAGTTTCTAAATGGGTACAAAACTGGCTCAAACCCCAGACAATTTGGGTTATGGTGAGGCAAACCTTTTCAATATTACAGGATATTAAAAGAGGTATCCCTCAGGAATCAGTGCTAGGGGCACTATTCTTCTTAATATACATATCAACAATCTGGACAAGAATTTAATAAATAAACTGGTCAAGTATACAGAAGATACCGAACCAGACAGAAGAACAGATAATGTAGAATCAGCTAAACTATTACCGAAGGACTTGAATTGCATACACGCTTGGAAAGATTTGTGGCAAAATAAATCTGATATAAGTAAATTTAAAGTATTACAGTTAGATCTGAATACACACAATGTGAGGTCTGAAACCTGAAATTACACCATATGAGAAGGATGTAGGAGTCCTAGTGGACCCATCACTATTGCAATTCAGACAGCTTACAGAATCAAGAAAGTTAATGCTGTATTTGGTTAAATATCACGAGGAGTGGAGTACATGTCAAGAGAGGTTATCCATCCAACAATTTTCCAACCCGCTGAATCCAAACACAGGGTCACAGGGGTCTGCTGGAGCCAATCCCAGCCAACACAGGGCAAAAGGCAAGAACCAATCCTGGACAGGGTGCCAACCCACAGCAGGACACACACATACACACCCACACACCAAGCACACACTAGGGCCAATTTAGAATTGCCAATCCACCTAACCTGCATGTCTTTGGACTGTGGGAGGAAACCGGAGCGCCCAGAGGAAACCCACGCAGACACAAGAGAGGTTATGCTTAAGTTATATAAGGCACTAGTGAGGCCTTACCTGGAGTACTGTGTTCAGTTTTGATCTCCATATTATAAAAAAAAGACACAGCAGCTCTAGAGAAGGTTCAGAGTATAGTCACTAGGCTGATTACATGACTAAGAGGAAGGAACTTTGAGGAGAGAAGGAGTTGTACCTTTTTATGCTTAAGAAAACAAACATTATGAGGGGACAAGATTGAAGTGTTTAAAATTATTAAAAGAATTAGTACAGTAGACCCCAGTTGTTACCTTAAATTAAAATTTGCAACAAGAAGACAAGGGTATGGTTGGAAACTTATTAATGGCAGATTTCACATAACTGTTAGAACGCTTTCTTCATGAAAAGAACCATAGACACATGGATTAATTACAGAGTAGTGTAGTGGAGAGTAGGACTTTAGAGACTTTCAAATCTAAACTTAATGTTATTTGGACAATCTAGATTAATAGGATGGATGAGCTTATTGGGCTGAATGGCTCTTTCTAATCACAACAATGTTTTAATGTTCCAAATACCTTAAGGGATATGACAACCCAGGTTTTAGCATGCATGTAGTACTTCTTTTCATATATCTGTTCTTGTGAATTGCATGTTTTTTAATCACTATCTTCTCTAAAACACTGTGAAACTGCAAACTGGATCCTAACACAAAACAGAGACAAAATAATCTGTATCAGAAACTCTGTAGCACTGAACCTATTCTGGCAAAAATAGAAGAAAAAAATTGGCAGGAAATGTGAGCCAAAGAAAAGGACCAGGAGATCAGATTTAAAAGTAAAAGGCAATAGGTCAAGTCTTTAGTCAATCTTTTTAGTCAAGAAGAGAACTACTCGTCTAAACTTAAAAAAATTACCAAAATATTGTTGCTGAGGTCTAAATTTATTAATCAAAATAGATAACAAAAAAATAAGTCATGCTTTAGACATTTTATCCACAATCTTGGACAACTTGAAATTGCCTCTAACATTTTTACTGTCACAGTGATTACAAAGAGTCACACATCGCACTCTTCCAGTTATCCCCTATTAGAAATGAGAGTAGAAATCATAAACAAAACTTCTCACAATAACAATAACCATGAAAAATATAATGGCAGCATGGGATAAACAAAATGCAAGAATTCTTAACAACATCAAAACAAATTTGAAAGTAATCAATACTAATAAAAGGCAAAGCCCTCACTGACTGACTCATCACTAATTCTCCAACTTCCCGTGTAGGTAGACGGCTGAAATTTGGCAGGCTCATTCCTTACAGCTTACTTACAAAAATTAGGCAGGTTTCATTTCGAAATTCTACGTTTAATGGTCATAACTGGAACCTGTTTTTTGTCCATATACTCTAATGGAGGAGACGGAGTCACGTATCGTGTCATCACGCCTCCTACGTAATCACGTGAACTAAAAATAAGGAAGAGATTTACAACATGAGTCAAATGCGGGAACGAAGGTAAATGACGTTAATTTTTGAGTGTCTTTTAATACTGTGTAAGCATTCATATTAACACATGTGCAATTAAACGTGTGCATTTACGGGGTGATTTCTCAGGCTTAAAACCTCGCCTTTTATTAAAAAGGTAAATGCAAACTCTTTTCATTCTGAAGGGCACAAACCACGTTAGATTTCAGCCGTTAAACGCGCAAAAATGTCAGTACACCAGATAAATAAGCGCAACATATTATCAGTTGTATTGTATGCTTACAATACATATACAAATGTGTTAATCGTTAACTAATATTATGGGATGGTGTTTTTCGACTTGCGCCTTGATTTAAACGATTGCATGTCTTGGTGGGTTTGCGTAGCTTATTGTCAATATCTTTACACCTCTTTTTAAGACTTAATTTAAAAAGGTTTTCTTTTCTTCTTAATTAAAATTTAAAAGCAATACTTCACCGCTGCGAAGCCCCTCTAGCGCTGACGTCCGACGTTCGATTACCGTAAGCGAGTGCAATGAGTGTGTACGCCTGATGAGCCAAGAATAAGGGGGAAACAGGTGTCGCGTACTCTTTGCATTATTTGACAGTAAACTATTTTCATCCATTCTATAATCTGCTTCTCACAACTGAAGGCACCGTGGCTAATGTTACCTGACTTGCTGGCCAACCATAAGCGTTACCTGGTAGGTAACCACCCACTCACTTCACTCCAATACGGGAATCGAACCTCGGACGTCAGCGCTAGAGGCGAAGCCCCTAAAATTGCGCCACGGCGTGTGGTTCGTTTATTTATTATAAGTTCATAGACCTACAAAAGGTTGCCATTGATTTGAGGCAAGATTGCTTTTCT
>NC_041397.2:107141896-107189637 GCF_900747795.2 Erpetoichthys calabaricus | reverse complement strand
TACACAAACACACGCGCGCGCGTGCACACACAGTGACAATGCTAATGCCTGCAGTAAACCCAGTATATGCTCGTACGGATATTTACTATGAGTGAAGCCGCCGACTCAGACGGAGAATAGGAGACGATTGCCCACATCCCGCAGCCGAGAGAGAAGAACCATCAGCTTAGTTGTGATCACATGACGCTCAGCAGACAAAGAGTATAATTACTGCTCGTAAAACAAGACCTCGCTCGTTTATCAAGTCAAAAAGTATATAAAAATTTTTGCTCGTCTTGCAAAACACTCGTAAACCAAGTTACTCGCAAACCGAGGTTCCACTGTACAGTACAACCTTGGATTATCCATCAGGACAGCAACTTTAAAAATGATATACAGTACATTAGGTTAACGAATGGCTATATTTATTTACAAAACAAAATTATATTAACAAAATATAATAATAGTTTAACAAAATTAATTAACTCATATAATATTGTAATGGCCCTGCGGTGGGCTGGCGTCCTGCCAGGGTTTGTTCCCTGCCTGAGCCCTGTGTTGGCTGGATTGCCCCAGCAGACCCCATGGACCCTGTAGTTAGGATATAGCGGGTTAGATAATGGATGGATGGATGGATGGAATATTGTAATGACAGCATAATAAGCAAATACAACTCAGAGGTACTGAGATTTCTCTGTTTTACTTGGAGTCTTTGTCCCATAACAAACACTGCCCTGTCTTATACACTGTTATCGGGATTACGGAGCACACCTCCAAAACAATAAAAGAAAGCTTTCCTTACGCAATCAGTTTATCTCACTGCCACTCACATTCCTTTTTCTCTATACGCCAAACACTCCTGCTTATTGTCTCCTGGCTCCCTACTCAAAACTTACTTATGCCGCACCTTCCTTTTTCTCCTAACCTCCTGTCACTCAGAGAAGCCCTTCACCCAGTCCCATCACTTACAGCATTCATTCTACCCTTTCTACTACCATACAGCAATATATTTACAGAACATAACAGAATTAAAAAAGAAAATTACAATACAGAAGAACATTAAACATAAGTAGATATTAATTAACAAAAATGTTTAATAATTTCAATTTCTGTGTCAATCTCCAACACCACGTGCTGGGGAAGAACACTACACTCTAGCACAAGAGCAAGTTGCTCAAATGTGCAAAGCTCATAGCGTACGCCATGGCAGTAGTAGTACAGTAATAGGTGTTTTTTTTTGGGGGGCCCTGAAGGTCAATGGAGACTGACAGTTAATTGAGTAACAGATAATCAAAGTTTTACTGTACAAACATTAGCAGTGCAACAACACTGGGAATCAAGACTCAATACACATTGCTATGCATTTATTAATATAATTCACAGTGTGTAAACTCCCATAGAAAACCTAAAAAGAAAATTTTAAAAAAATGCAAAAAATGTGTTAATTTCAAAGTTAACAAAAAAAAAACCTGCTACGCTATACTATCAAGTTTTGCCATCTTTAATTTTCAGCGTTCTTTTTCCTTTTGGTAACCTGCTGCAACACTTGCTGCCCAACTGCCTAAACAAAGATATTACTTCTGGCCATGAAATGAGATGTCAAAGGGGTTGGGGAAAACTAGGCTTCAGCAGTATAGCATTTAACCAGTTCTGAGACTTCAGCATGTGTTGTATGCTGTTATAAACTATCAAGAGAGGAAAGAGCAACCAGCCAGCCATGGTCTGCAAAGGAGTTACTCTGCTTGTTCCAAAGAAATACTGCCTCCCCTGAGGTTTTTATTCTCCCGAATGCTGTTAATTGAAATTGTCTTTTAACATCTCTGCTGTCAGCAGGGTCTACTGGTAGTATATATTGTCCATTCAGTCAAAATCTCACGGATCTTTTCATTTCTGATTTTGTATGATTCATTGTAATGTACGTATTTTTTTCTTGCCTTATCAACAATTACCAGTATTGAAGAGCACTAAACTAGAAAACTCTAAATAGATAAGGCTGAATGTCCAATGTCTAATATCTAGTGAATAACTAAACTTAAACATGACAACTTTGTTATACCATGTGTGTTGTTAAAAAAAAGTTGATTGATGAACATCCTACCCAATGAAATCTGAAAAACACAAAAAATGGTGTTCATGAGAATAAAATGAAATTCTAACACAACGAAGCAGTAATTTTCATGCTTCACACTGCATGTGTACTGTTGGGGCACTAACAAATTTAGCATATTGAATCATGCATTCAGTAAAATATATGAAGAAAGAGTTAAATGTTACCCTAAAGGGACCAAAAACATTAATATAAGTCACAAACAGTCTGCACCTTATGAATCTACTTAGATACTTAATCTAAAGCTGTATGATTTTCATCCAACCCTGCACACTGACAAAATCAACAACTGGCCTTAAAGCTAAATGTTCAGCTCTTTTACATTGAGAAACATTTAATTTTCTTCAGTGTAGAGGCAATGATGTTCTCCTACCTCTTGAAAAAGAACACTGTAAATTCTTACACATTAATTAATATTAAGAATAAGTAAATATTCAAAGAGCACATAAAACCTAATTACTCTGCAATGCTCTTTACAAAAATGTACTGCTTTATGACTGAAATTATATTTTGGTTTAAAAGGCCAAAACTGCTTATCTTTCACAGGTGGTGCAGTGGTAGTGCTGCTGCTTTGCAGTAAGGAGAATTGTGGGTTTGCTTCCCGGGTCCTCCCTGTGTGTAGAGCGCTTTGAGTAGTGAGAAAAGCGGTATATAAATTTAAAGAATTATTATTATTAGCATAATTGTGTCAAGAGGATCGAATGGAAAATGGCTGCATTTTATTAGGTTTCTTCCTGAACAGCACCACCCCTTACTGGTAACCTATATCTTAAGGCATTGATCGTATTACACAAGAATAACCGAGAAGGAGTGTCAATGCAGGATAATGGACATCTGTCACTTGGAGTTAATTTTGGTGATTATTAAAAAAGACAAAAAAAAAAGCTTAAAGCTTAAAAGTGTGAATTTATTGCATAGAAAGACAAACCAAATGTTACAAAGAGAAATGTGTTTAGATTTCACCATGCTCCAGTATGGAAGAGAAAAAGAGTGCTGATGGTATACACATTTGTCATCAGGGGTAAGCAATATAAAAATGTGTTCTGTGAGCAGCACAACCATTTAATTTGCAACAAACAGTGTTTAGATTTAAAACTAGTTTATATACTTAGCATTACGTATATTAGCTGTCATGTACCTACTTTAATTTTAACTTGAAAATTATTAGTATTGGGTACAGGAAGAGTAAAGAATGAAACAAGAATAATGTTCTATTTACTTACACTTGGGTCTCTAATCACCATTTTCTCCTACAAAGCATAGATAAGTAGCCACCACACATGCTGTATAGCTAGATACACATTTTTTGCATTGAAACATTTCTTTTTCATCAAAACTAGAATGCTGCAACTTCTTCTTTACAACTTGTCATTTATAATTAGTATGATAAATTCTAAACCTATGCTCTGTCACATGAAAAATTATTGTGTAAACTGTTTGCAACTGTAGTGCAACCATGACATCTTAGTTTTTGTATAACAATAGTATCAAAGTATCTCTCTTACCATCAGACATTTGTGCATCTAATAATTTAAGTTACAATGATTGCTAAAGCTGTTTTTTTGAAATTTAATAAATTAGACATCCTTCACCTGAGTGAACTGCAGTTGAATGTACTTTTCAAACCAAATTCACAATTCATGACTTATTCTTAACTGAGCAAATCATTCCTGTTAATGTAATCTTAACTAAATCTTCTCTGCGAATGTTGCCTTTGACCACTAATGGCAGGATGACAATGGCCACTTTCTGCAATGGAAATAACACAACCAACTTTGTACACTTTGCACACCAGGAACCGAGTCTCAGGTATCTTTCAGTTACAAATTAAGCATTCAGCAGCACTTTGGCAAAGAGGTTAGCATTGCTAAACTAATAGATCTGGCATCTAGAGTTCAGATCTAGGACAGGTTATTATCCATGTAATGACTGCATGTTCTCATCGGGTCCCTGTGGAGTTCATTCTGTATGTGCTAGTGGAATTTCCCCTTGGGGATTAAGATGGTTCTTGACCTAACATTCTTGCCAAAATGCTGTAAGGTATTTTGATTTCTGTTATTTTAAAAGGTTAGAAAGAAAAATTCTTTGTGATAGACAGTGTCAGGTCATAATGTTTTTGAACAATATCTTGTTAGGATTTCACCTTTAGATGGACAAATAAAACGTTGCATGCTCACACTGAAGGAATTCTTCAAATAAATAGCCTTCTTGAGTAATATATTACTCATCACATTTCTACACTGATACTAAAATTTACAATCACAATTTCAGCAAACATCAGCAAATACAGCAAGCCTAGTCAATATCCAAATAACTTTTTTAACATACATTCTAAGTTACTAATATTGTCAAAACTATTGAGACCATTGGTATCTATTTTTAACATTTTAAAATTACTTCAATATTCATTTTTCATGGTATCAATTTCAATTCTACAGCCTACAATGCTAATGCACTTCTAGTTAGCCATGGCTTGAGTTGCAGCTCATTTTCATCAACACACAGGTGTTAATAAGATGGCCACTTCATCAGTGTGGAACTTTTCACCAACACACCTAACTGACAAAGAGGGCAGTCAGGGTGGCATCTGGAAATACTCTGGCTTTGTGGCAAATGGAGATGGAAAAAGTGCAGGTAGATACATGAAAGTCTACATGCAAAGTACTATACTACAAGCGAGTCAATTACAAAACATCTTGAGAGGCATCTTATTTCTACATTACAGAAACTTTACTAAGTAATAAACCGTGTAAACTGTTGCGTTTGAAGTAGGGAATTGTGTCTTTTATTTTCTCATGCAGGTTAAAACTTTTTTGTAGCAAGTTAAACCGTTTAACGCAATCAAGCATAAACAGTAGCACTACTCCTCATGTGTACTCAGAAACTTTCGACTGGTCTTTAGAGTGTGCATTTTAGTACGTCAGGGCTCATTTGCAGCCCAACAAGAGTACTCAACGGCCTCATGAAAAAGCATGTTTGACATGCTAGTTTATTCTTACAAAAAAGTCCAAAGTAACAAACAAGCAAACTATTGATTCTTAGTCCGATGAGAGAAGTCGCATATCAAAGGGAATCCCATCCATCATTTCCAACCCCGCTGAATCCGAACACAGGGTCACGGGGGTTTGCTGGAGCCAATCCCAGCCCAACACAGGGCACAAGGCAGGAACCAATCCCAGGCAGTGTGCCAACCCACCCGCAAGGACTCACACAACACACCAGCACACACTACGGGGACAATGTAGAATCGCCAATCCACCTATACCTGCATGTCTTTGGACTATGGGAGGAAACCATGCAAGACTCATGGAGGAGAACATCGCAAACTCCACGCAGGGAGGACCCTGGAAGAGAACCCAGGTACTCCTAACTGCCAAGGCAGCAGCGCTACCCACTTGCACCATCGTGCCAACCATCAAAGGAATGTTCAAGCAAATTATAGAAAAAAAAAAAAAAACTGATCAAATCCGTTAAGTGCGTTCTCTTGTCTCGCTAGCTAAGCGGCAGGTAAGGAACGCCCCAAAGCTGGCACGTGAGTGAGGAGGGCCCTGCCATATCCCATCCCCCACACAACCCAAACCCCCTCCACCCTCGGCTGCTGCGAGTATCTCGGATTCACGCAAATAAATCGGTACAAATGCAAATCATGTCCTAAAAATTTTAGGCAACTTAACAGCCTTTGAGGCACTCATTTAAAATATTAAAACAGATTTCAGCACAATTATAGTACTAGTCCAGAGACTACCAGGGCCATATTCAATGCTCATGACTGAATTTGGTAATCTTTTATCTGATTTGGCTTTAAATTACAATCATGTAGTGCTGATGGGGGATTATAATGTACACATGGATGTGGAAAACTGACACCTTTTTCGAAAACTTTTTTTTACTTATTTTTTAAATTCAGTAGGATTTAGTCAGATTGTCAAAAGTCCTAACCTCATAACCAAAGCCACACATTACATTTAATTATAACTTAGAGTTGAAACTGAAAATTTAAATATTGCTCCATTAATTGAGCTTATTTATGATCACTACTTTAATTACATTTCAATGATGTTCTGCCATCTATCAAACATTCACAGATTAAAACAAGACAGTGTGAAGTCTAGATTGTAATTCTGCTTCAAAGTGTATAGATATTTTAAGTAAGCCAAGTGTGATCATGCAAAATCATTTAGATCAGCAAACATCAAATATATAATATGACCTTGAGAGATTGCTCTGGACGCAGTGGCTTCCCTTAAAAATAAAAAGTGATCCCACCCCTGGTTTAATGAGAACAGGTCAAACTCTTAAATTAGAGTGTTGAAAACAAAAGGATAGATGGAGAAAAACAAAGCTGCAAGTCTTTCAAAATTGCGTAGACAGACAGTGTTAAAAGAATATTAAGAAGCTCACTTTAAGTTTGCTCGGACTATTATTCTAATATAACAGACTAGGGGGCTCTGCCCCCTGCTCACTTCGCTTGCTAACCTCCATGTGGGCACTATGTACTAGCCACTTCGCAGCTCTGCCACTCGCGTATGGGGAAGCGGATGTACAATTTAAATAGATTGCTATTTTCATGGGAATTGTTGCATACGCATAATAGACCCTAACTATTTTACATTACAGTGAGTAATTAACCATAGTAAAAATATAGTAAAATGTAATAAACTGAAAGAAAATGTAATCATGTTGCGTTATATGTTTTTGTTCTGTTTGGCTTTGCAATTAACATGCAAACACTTTTTAAAACTTACACTTTTATGCAAAACTTTAGTAAAAACAATATTTGTGAATTAACTTTTCATCACATCGATTTGAATTTTGAATCCATGTTTGGAGTTACATCGTGACAAAAAAGCCGTATAACTGCCCGTGAGTGAATACCGTTTCTTTTTTCTCTAATAAAAATACCACATTTTTGGAATGTTTGTCCCTGTGATTTATTATTGTCATAGCAAAAGCTATTCTAACGGGAAACTGAAAACATTTTTAATACGAATGGCATATCAAGATCTCCTTGGTGTCTAATGTTTGCCCGCGGAAGATGTACTACACATTACCTTTCTCGTCGCCTATTAAAATTTTTCATGTCAGAATTGTTCGACCAATTTTGAATACAACTAATCTTGTCCATTTACATAGCCTATCACTCATACATAAATTACGCAATAATATTATGATACATCCTTCTTTCACAGTAATTCGGGGATGGTGTTAACGGTTGTAGATAATCAATGGATATTGTAAGCTGATGTTGTCATCTTCTGCACAATCACCACCAACTGTTTCAGCATAGTCTATTAATACGCATTTAACAATTTGCCCGTGTAAGCAATCGACAATTTTTCACATTATATTCGTTTGACTTCATCATTTCTCGGTGCTAGGATTGCCCGTGTACTCATTTCTTCTGTTGTTAACCCTTTTGGGATGAAATTCTTCATTAAGATTTGGACATAACAAATCTTCTTTTATTGGGAAATTAAAGTGAGGAAAACATAACAATTTATAAGAGATGAGATCGCAAGAACTGTGTCTGACAAAAGCATTCACACAAATGAGAGGTCGAGAGGACCGGTAGGCCGTCATAAATGGTTTGAGAGATGGGTGGACTTGAAAAAATCTCTGGCAATAAGTCTTTGTCTAATGGGGACTTGAAAAAATTCTTGGCAATAGTCTCGTCTCAAGATTTTCTTGTTATAATAAGACGATAACAATAATAAAAATCCTCATGTACTGTTAAGCTACTGTGGTTAATTTAAGAATGGGGAATTCAGATCTACAGTGCAAAAACCCATAGGGGACATTAAGCAGTACAGACTTCTTATTAATGAGAAAATTAAAAAATATAAGATCCCAGATCTCAGGTGCCAAACTGCACTACAAGCTTAGGAAAACCCTGTCTCGCCTTAATTTCAACACTTTAGAAATTTTAATCCTTCACAGAAACAGGATCTAAGTCCTTAACTTGTAAATTCTAAATGAAGCCTACCAATGTTCTTCCTACATTCAGTGCCAACAAAACTAGTAAAACGTGCAATGGATGTTTTTGTAGCACCTGTTCTTAGCATTATCAACAGATCATTATTGCATGGCATAGTACCTGATACACTAAAAGTGTCAGTCATCAAACCATTACTTAAAAAGTCAGACCCAGATCCACATGTACTTAATAATTATAGACCCATATCATATTTACACTTACTCTCTAAAACACTTGAACAAGTTGTCACCAATCAGCTTCAGTCACATCTTACACATTACAATTTATTTCAGAAATTCCAGTCTGGCTTCCATACTGGTCATAGTACAGAAATGGCCCCAACCATTTGTGTCGTAAATGACATTCTTATATCCTCTGAAGAAGGAAACTCCTCTGCAATTAAGCATTTGACACCACTGATCATTCTATTTTACTACATAGGCTGGAAAATATTGGGCTTGCGGGCACTGCATTTGCTTCATTTAGTTCTTATTTATCAACCCGATTCCAGTATGTACAGAAATGTGCTGACCGTACTCCATCATTATACACAGAAGTGAGATATGGTGTCCCACAGAGCTCAGTTCTGGGACCTTTACTCGTTTTACTTCACATGCATCCACTGAAATCTCATAATTAGAAAACAATAATAATTTTCACTTGTACACAGATGACACTCAGTTATACCTTACTTTTAGACCAAATGATGTTTCTCTGATGTTGCCCTTAATTAAATGTGTTAGTGAATTAATAGGAGTGGATGGAACTGAGAAATACTTGTCTTTGAAACCACAGATAAACAGAAAATATTAATTACTAAGCCACCTCGTGGCATACCATACGCCGCATAACTATGTATTGAAGGTGAACCACTTCCTGAACGACACAGTTCTCCAAACTGGGGGTGGGTTTGAGGATAACACTCGCGCAGTGAATGAAAAGATGGACCTCTGGACGAGAGCAACATCACAATTGTCCGTGACTGACAAGAGCAAGATCTGTCTGTGACGATTGAGGGCCACGCTGGCTGATAGTTACTTCGTTGGTAGGGATAAGTTTCAGCACTTGTTCATTAAGGTGTAGCGAGTCTTCGCTGTTGACGCTTAATATAGCTTGCGTACTGAGTTGTTCCGGAGTCACAGTTGAGAAACACTTTTTTAATGTCTTTTAAGCACAGGGAAAAAAATGAACATGTGAAACATCCGTAATGTAATAAGCACCAAGAAAAGTAACATTGCAATAATGCTATCTACGACCCGATCGCTGTAAACAGAAGTGAAAACAAAATTGAGCCCGGTGCATTCTTTAACTGCTTTGTAGTGCAGCGGTAGTGTTGCTGCTTTGCAGTAAGGAGGACTGTGGAAGATTTTGGGTTTGCTTCCTGGTTCCTCCCTGTGTGGATAGTGCTTTGAATACTGAAAACACCTGTATATCAATGTAATGAAGTATTATTATTCTTATGTGTCCAGCTCTCTCTCTCTCGCGCCTGTGTGTGTGTGTGTGTTGCTCACTCGCTCGCACGTGTTACTGCAGGCATACGCCGCATAATCATTTATTGATGGCTGAACAGTTCCGGAAAGACACAGTTGTCTAAAAGTGTTGGTTTTTGAGAATACAACAGAAAGTGGATGAAAAGATGGAACTCTGGAGAGAGCAACATACAACTGTCCGTGACTGAAAACTGGTTTTGGCAGATACATGCATATCTTTTTGAAAGTTTGGCCCTGTGCCATATTAATTGTCATCGCAAAGGCCAATCTAACAGGAAATTGTCTTCGTGTAAAAATAAAAGGCAAATTATCCGCGACAAACTGTTTTACATGCTGCATACCAACCCGCGGCATAGTATACGCCGCATAATCACGCCGCTTTTTTAATGTTTTTTAAGTAGAGGGAAAAAATGAACATTTGCAAAATCCGCAACGCTGCTTTCAGTAAGTACAATGCACACGCGTTTAATTTGTCGACCACTTTTTGCCAGCCGTCTTTTCTGGTTTGGGCTGCTTTTGCAGTGTTACCGCTTGGGCATATTAAATCTTGAAATCCTTCGAGTAACTAATTAACTAGCTAACACCCACCCACTCACACACACACACAGCTTGTGTGAAAAAAATGCGCCCGTACTTTCATCATTTTGTTGCAGCCTATCAAAGACTTGCTGATCATGTTTTCTAGACTCAATATGCATTGGCTTTTCACTCAGCGTGGGGGCACGCATTCATCTCGGATTATTACATCCAACCACACGGCTGCGTTTGAAAAACCGACTTATCCCGGATGAGTTTCACCGGCATTAATGATTAGGAATCTGGTTGGAACAAAACCCTGCAGCCACAGGGGTTCACCAGGACCGAGTTTGGGAAACACTGCTGAACACAGACGAAACCGACTCAGGTGAGGAGTTGGGGCGGGCAAAGTAGTTGCAGCTATTGATTATTCAGTGTTGTTTGCCTGGGTGTCTGATCTGCTCGACGCGATCAGAAATAAAAGGAAAACAATGTGTAGGCAATGTCACAGGTGATCCTGTGGTATAGCGGGTTCACAGCTCCCCTTCAAAAGGCCATTTTTAAATAAATAATCATCACACTCACAGCGTAGTGAGGGGCGTGGAAGTTTGGCTGAAACGGTTTCCGGGTGGAGTCGTGCTGCGGGCATTTCTCCCCTGTGCTGTGTGCGAGCGAGTGAGGAGAGAGAGAGAAAGCAGGCTCGAAGGCAATGTGTTCCAGTGGTATAGCGGGTCCATAGCTCCCCTTCAAAAGGCCATTTTTAATCAGGCGACTGACAGTAGTGGAGTCAGGCACAGAGAAGGTCAGCTGCTGGGACAGCATCTCGACTGGTGCAGGCCTGCATCGGTGAAGCAGGTGAGACGCTAATGAAAAAGAGGCACAGGGCTTGTTGGTTTTTAACGACTGCTTCCTTCATTGTGTTTTAACCTCAGTTTTAAAGGATTGTTTTAAGGATCCCATGGGATACCCTCGCAAACTGTTTTAGACGCTGCATACAGCGATTCACATCCACGAGAAACATGCCTCTATGAACAGTCAACGTGGCTCAGAGGTGCATGTGGACTCTAGCACAGACAAACATAAATGACGGCGTGTTTTCCCGAAGGCATCGCGTCCGAGTTGGTGGGCGTGACTCTGCGAGTTGTCGTCGAATCTAATGGTCTTCGATTTGGTGGGTGTGGCTGTCCTTGCGTGCTTTCCATGGGTATCTACTTGTCGGCGGCTTAGTGAATTATATATATAGATTGGAGGGAATGATGCTGATTGTAACAATATTTTGTTATCATTTAAATCAGTTGGAATCACCATTAGTTTTACTCAATTAGCCCGCAATCTGCCAATGTCAATGTCAATTTATTTATATAGCACATTTAAAACAACAATGCTGTGGCCAAAGTGCTTTACAATAAAAAGACAAAAACATACAATTAACATAAATAACATAAATAGGAATAAAATAAATGAACATAAATAAAATAAATAATAAATAGAAGTAAGATTACATAATCACAATGAGGAAACCATCAGTATTACTGAAGGTCATGAAAAGTAATTGAATAGTAATTAGTCTTTAATCTTGTTTTGAACAGTTCAATTGTAGACAACTCCTTTATGTAATGAGGTAAAGAGTTCCACAGGCGAGGAGCAGCAGCTGCAAAAGCCCTGTACCCCTTAGTTTTACACTTGGTACGAGAGACAACAAGAGACAACTGACCAGAAGATCTAAGCACTCTAATGGCTGGTGTAAAGCACACAATTCAGATAAATAGGAGCAAGCCCATGTAAAGATTTAAAAACTAGCAACAAGATTTTAAAATCAATTAGAAAACTGACAGACAGGCAGCCAGTGTAAAGAAGCTAATATTGGAGAAACAGAATTAGACTTTTTTGCCCCAACCAGAAAGCGAGCGGCAGCATTCTGGACCAACTGTAACCTGCGTATCAGGGATTTGCTAATCCCAGAATACAGAAAGTTGCAGTAATCAAGGCGAGAAAAAATAAGCATGAGTAGCTTTCTCAAGATCCCTAGAAGATAAAAAAGGCTTGATCTTGCCTAAAAGACGAAGCTGGAAAAAGCAACTCTTGACTACAGAATTAATCTGTTTCTCAAAAGAGATGTTACTGTCAAAGATAACACCAAGATTGCGGACTTGAGGTTTGCAAAAGACAGAGAAAGAGCCGAGAAGTCTAAAATCTAGGCGTTATCTTTGACTCGAGCATGTCATTTAAAGCACATATTACAAAATTGTCCAAAACAAGTTTCTTTCATCTGAAAAATGTTGGAAAATTAAGGTATTTTCTAAATATATGGGATACAGTGGAACCTCGGTTCATGACCATAATTCGTTCCAAACCTCTGGTCGTAAACCGATTTGGTCGTAAACCGATTTGGTCGTGAACCGAAGCAATTTCCCCCTTAGGATTGTTTGTAAATACAATTAATCCGTTCCAGACCGTACGAACTGTATGTAAATATATATTTTTTTTAAATTTTTAAGCACAAATATAGTTAACACTAGAATTACCAGAGTCTACGAAAAATCTCGTAGATCCGGCCCAGCTTAAAACCGTTCTCACCTCTCCTTTGTCTTCTAAATGTGCCGATTAACATGAGCGGCAAGCAGCCGGCTATTCCATCCCCCACCGCTGCAGAACGTTCACTAAGTTTTCCCAGCTCATGCCTTGTTTGATTATCTGGGAGTGACTGGTGCTGGAGTTTTAGAGTGGAAATAATAGATCGCTATTTGGAACACACGCATTTCATGTGTGTTCCGTTTCCACAGTAATCTGTGTAAACACATTTTTAAAACAGAAACGTTTTTCATATTTTAGTAGTAAATGACAAAATGTAGGCATAAACTATATAATGTATGAAGCCTGAACTCCAAAGATCAAGTAAACACTTTCACAAAAGGTTCAAGGAAGATACAACAGCTTCTGTGGCGTAGTGGTACGATTTGCTGATTTGTAATCAAGAGTCCCCGGTTCAATCCCCACTCACTCCTATATTTGCCATTTTCAGTAGTGAGCTGCTCCTTTTGTTAATATTATACAGTACACACATACATTTGGTTTGCGTCTATAACACATGGTGTGCATTTATAGGACTTGTAAAAGTTACTGTTTTTTTCACTTTTATTCTCTCTAAATCACGATCACGATACATACTACCTCCCAAACCACTGGGATCTGACGCTGTTATTTTTTATTTGAAACGGAATAACTGGAGGTGTGAGTGGTGTTTTGAGACAATGGAACTGGACATTCTCTCATCTGGAGGGATAAAAGCTGACACACAAACGCTGGCGAATCTGCCTTCTTCGTATCTCACCGTCACTTGATTTTTTTTTATTCAGTTTTATTGAGTGCTCCTGCTCATGCTGAATTAGTGTGCACCTTATGGTGTATGATGTCAAAAAAACACAGACGTAGGTATATATGATATTTGGAATTATTCATTTTATGACCTGTATAGTACATTTCGGAAAACTTAGTGGCATGGATGCAACATTATTCATATTATTCATATTCATTCGCATAACATCTTGCAGTTTGTAATCAGTGACTGCGTGTTTTTTTTCCCGATCTTGCCAGTCCCCACATGTCGCTGTATGCTGTTTCTTTTGTACTCCAAGACATGTAGAGGATAGAATAGTACAGAGCAGTAAGTTCAGCACTATATGCAATCATCAGATTCAAACGTTAACTGTTCACACACATGCAAGGATAGTCTTTCCTACATGTGGTTCCTATTACACACCTGAAAGAAAGAGACAATATATGTGAAAACATTATTGCACTAATGCAATATTATTTGAAAACGAACAGCGTCAGATTGGGTGTGGATTCATGTTGGCGCTATTACTGAAAGAAAAAAAGATCAACATGTGCGTTGATCCTGCAGCACTGAATAAGCTCACGCGCTCTAACATCCCCCCCCCCCCCATCTGACTCTAAGAAACAGCGCAAGTACAGACACAAACCAAGTGTATGTGTGTACTGTATAATATTAACAAGAAAAGCAGCTTACTACTGAAAACGGCAAATATAGGAGTGAGTGTGGATCGAACCGGTGACTCTTGTTCACACTTGGTTTGCGTCTGTACTTGCACTGTTTCCTACAGTCAGATCTGTTGGGGGATTTGTTAGAGCGTGTGAGCTTATTCTTTTTTTTTCTTTCAGTAATAGTGCCAACATAAATCCACACCCGATCTGACGCTGTTCGTTTACAAATAATATTGCATTAGTGCGATGATGTTTTCACATATATTGTCTCTTTCTTTCAGGTGTGTAATAGGAACCACAGCATAGAGAGAAGCGTGTACCTTGTAACAGGTACACACATTGTAAATGTAGGAAAAACTATCCTTGCGTGTGTGTGAACAGTTAACATTTGAATCTGATGATTGCATATAGCGCTGAACTTACTGCTCTGTACTATTCATCCTCTGCATGTCCTGGAGTATAAAACAAACAGCAACATGTGGGGACTGGCAAGATCGGAGAAAAAAAAACACGCAGTCACTGATTACAAACCGAAAGATGTTATGCGAATGAATATGAATAATATGAATAATGTTGCATCCGTGCCACTAAGTTTTCCGAAATGTACTATACAGTTCATAGAATTAATAATTCCAAACATCATTTATACATACATCTGTGTTTTTTTTTGGTTTTTTGACATCATACACCATAAGGTGCACACTAATTCAGCATGAGCAGGAACACTCAATAAAGCTGAATAAAAAAAATCAAGTGAAGGTGAGATACGAACAAGGCAGATTCGCCAGCGTTTGTGTGTCAGCTTTTATCCCTCCAGATGAGAGAATGTCCAGTTCCATTGTCTCAAAACACCACTCACATCTCCAGTTATTCCGTTTCAAATAATAAATAACAGCGTCAGATCCCTGGGCGGAGTATGTATCGTGATCGTGATTTACAGAGAATAAAAGTAAAAAAAACGGTAACTTTTACAAGTCCTATAAATGCACACCGTGTGTTACAGACGCAAACCAAATGTATGTGTGTACTGTATAATATTAACAAAAGGAGCAGCTCACTACTGAAAACAGCAAATATAGGAGTGAGTGGGGATCGAACCGGGGACTCTTAATTACAAGTCAGCAAATCTTACCACTACGCCACAGAAGCTGTTGTATCATCTTTGAACCTTTTGTGAAAGTGTTTACTTGATATTTGGACTTCAGGCTTCATACATTGTATAGTTTATGCCTACATTTTGTCATTTACTACTAAAATATGAAAAACGTTTCTGTTTTAAAAATGTGTTTACACAGATTACTGTAGAAACGAAACACACATGAAATGCGTGTGTTACAAATAGCGATCTATTATTTCCACTCTAAAACTCCAGAACCAGTCACTCCCAGATAATCAAACAAGGCATGAGCTGGGAAAACTTAGTGAACGTTCTGCGGCGTAGGGGGATGGAATAGCCCACTACTTGCTGCTCGCGTTAACTGGCACATTTAGAAGACAAAGGAGAGGTGAGAACGGTTTTAAGGTGGGCCGGATCTATGAGTTTTTTCGTAGACTCTGGTAATTCTAGTGTTAATTACACCATAGAATGCACAGTGTAATAGTAAACTAATGTAAAAACATTGAATAACACTGACACAAACACCCAGGCTCCCTGCTCAGCTGCACGCACAGGCACGCTCTCTCTCAGCAGCACGCGAGCCCTCTCTCTCTCTCTCTCGCTCTCTCAGCAGCACGCGAGCTCTCTCTCTCTCTCTCTCTCTCTCACTCTCTCTCTCTCAGCAGTACCCTCTCTCTCTCTCTCTCTCAGCAGCACGCGAGCCCCCTCTCTCTCTGTAACATTGCAGCAGTTCACACTATAGCCTTACAATCCGATCGCTGTATAAACACTTTTTGTTAAATGAGTTTTACGCACAGGGGGAAAAAAAGGAACATTTGAACAAATCCAAACTTTATTTAAAACCAACCAAGAAAGTAACATTACAGGAGTTCACGCTAATAGCATTACAGTAATCCTTCCCGGTTCATTTTTCGCGGATTCACGACTTCGTTTTTTATATGTAATTTTTATATATGTAATGATATTATATGTAAGCATATCTAAATATATAACGCGGATTTTTCACTGCTTCGCGGGTTTCTGCGGACAATGGGTCTTTTTACTTCTGGTACTTGCTTCCTCAGTTGGTTTGCCCAGTTGATTTCATACAAAAGATGCTATTGACGGATGACTGAGAAGCTACCCAATCAGAGCATGCAGTTAAGTTCCTGTGTGCTGCTGATTGGCTCAGCGACGGAGTGCTGCATTAACCAGGAAGTCTCATCTCACTCATTCAGCATTAACGTGCTACTGCTTCAGGGGCCGTGTCCAAGCGCCAACAGAAGATGCAAATGATTGCAGAAAAGGTAAAAGTTTTGGATATGTTGAAGGAAGGGAACAGCTACACCGCTGCAGGACACCATTACAGCATCAATGAGTCCACGATTATTTTTATTTAAAAAGGAGGAAAAGCATATAAGATCTACAGCCGCAGTGTCCTTTAACCAGGGCGCAAAAAAACGAGTTGCAAGTGGACGTGATAAGGCAGTAGTCTGGATGGAATCTGCTTTAGGAATCTTTGCAACAAGGTCAACGACGTCATGACCGCCTACAACCTGCTACGTGTACTTCGCTATACAGTAAGTGTAAACTTATCTACCGATTTCATATTGCTTGGCAGTTGTCCCTGTTATTAATAGAGTAAAGGGTGGGTTGTAAAAAATAGAGGGAGGGTTTAAAAATGTCCAAATACACATTAAATAATTAAATAAATATGGTGTCCCTACTTCGTGGAAATTCAGTTATCGCGGTCAGCCTTGGAACCTATCTCCCGCGATAAGTGAGGGATTACTGTACAACCTGATCGCTGTAAACACTCTTTTTAAATGAGTTTTAAGCACAGGCGGAAAAAAGGAACATTTGAACAAATCTGAACTTTATTTAAAAGCCAAACAAGACAGTAACATTGCAGGAGTTCACGCTAATAGCATTACAACCTGACTGCTGTAAACACTCTTTTTAAATGAGTTTTAAGCACAGGGAAAAAAATGAACATTTGAAAAAAGAGAAAAGTAACATTGCAACACTTTCTTCTCACCCCTCTTCACTTGCTTAGAAGCCACGGTTAACTGCAAAAGCACACGAAATACTGTAGAGCACAAAGAGTTAACAGGTAAAGCACGCACGTCTGACTGAGAACAATGAACGGGAGAGGCTGAACACGTGCTTAAATACAGTAATCAGCACGTACGAACCAGAAGGGAAATGAAATAGAGCACAAAGACTTCACAGCGAAAGCACGCACAAGCACGCATGTGCAAGCACGCACATCTGACCGAGAACAATGCAACACGTGCAGAAATCATCTGCGCGCACAAACCGAAAGGGAAACTGGCTTGTTCGTATACCGAGTGTGTGGTCGTGAACCGAGGCAAAAGTTTGGCAAACTTTTTGGTCGTAAACCGAGTTGTATGTGTACCGAGACATTCATGAACCGAGGTTCCACTGTACTGAGAAAATAATTCATGCATTTATTTCTAATAGGACTGACTACTGCAATGTGGTTTTCACAGGATGTTCAAATTGTTCTTTATACAGCTTTCACTTAATCCAAAATTCTGCTGCAAGAATTATTACAAGAGCAAGAAAATACAAACACATAACTCCAGTTCCAAGGTCCTTACACTGGCTCTCAGTTAAGTTTACGGCAGATTTCAAAATCCTCCTTTTAACATATAAGCCCTTAAATAGCCAAGGTCCAGCTTACTTATCTGAACTTATCATTACTTACAAACCAGAAGACACATTAAGATCTCAAGATGCTGGTCTGCTTATGATTCCAAGGATTAATAAAATAACAGTGGGAGATCAAGCTTCTGGTTACAGGGCCCCAAAACTGTGGAATGGTTTGTCTGCTACTATAAGAGATGCCCCTCCAGTCTCAGCCTTCAAATAACGGCTGAAGACTCACTCCTTCAGTTTAGTATACTCAGACTAGAACTGTTGATTAACTGTGCATACGGCATCTCTGTTGTTAGTCATTAGCACTAAAACATAAATAATATTATAATTTGTTATTAACTCTCACCTGTTCTGTTTCTCTTCTGGGTACTCAAATGTGGCACTTGGTGCCACTGCAATATTTCCAACTTGTTTGCCTGTCTAAGGAAAATTCATCTCTAATAGAGGAGCACTGGAATCATTGGGTAGATGGGTCCTTTCACCAGATTGGTTGGACCCAGCACTGACTTAGCTGAGCTGTGGAATGGCCAGTAGGTGGGGGGGCAGATTGTTGGCCTAAGTTCTCCAGAACTCTGAACAAATCTGAATCCTCTTATGTGATATAATCTACTCTTGCATTTTGCTCTGTAATATTACTAATACTATTGTACTATGGTATTGAATTCCTGAAGTGGCAATGATTTGATTGGCCATCTAGATCTGTGAAGAGATTACTTGTGTTCTGATCCATGCATTGTATTGATCCCATTTTTTGACACTCACTGCACGCCTAGCCTACATGGAAAGAGGTCTCTCTCTGAAATGTATTTCCTAAGATTTCTTCCATTTTTTCCCTTCAAGGGATTTTTTTGGGAGTTGTTTCTTGTCTTCTTAGGAAGTCAAGGCTGGGGGGCTGTCAAAAAACAGGGCCTATTAAAGCCCATTGCGGCATGCTTTGTGTGATTTTGGGCTCTACAAAAAATATACTGTTGTTGTATTACTTCCATGCCTCCTGTATTATATAACAAGAGAATAGGATTATTATATGAAAAGCTGCAGAGATGCTGCTATGAGCCCAAGTAATATTGATTATGTGACTGGAAAAATCACAATTTTTCAGATGATCTGAGGACATGTACACAGCAAGCATTGTTAATTCCACCATATAGCTTTCAATATTCCAGTACTTCAATATTAAGTTATACAAAAATCAAGGCACTCCTGAAAAATCAAACTTTACTCTGAATTATTAAACAATTTAATTTCATTCTTTAATTTTCAACAAACAATGTACCTTTTCACTTCTGGGGTTTTCCTTAATTTAAGTAAGCAATGCTAAACCCATACACACAGAAGAATAAATGACACATCTCACATATTGATGAGATAACTATCAAAAATAATTATAACTTGTATAATATTTCACTTACATCCTACATGCTCCTCAGATGAGTAAAACACAATTATTGTCTACTTAAAGAAACCAATATTCTTACGTTCAAGAAAACCTCTTTTAAATTTTGACAATTATTTAAAATAAATGCAGTACCTTCTCAAATTAAAGCATGCTGAAATAATTTTTCCATTGCAGCAAAAAAATTATGCAGTTTCAATTATAACTTGACTACAATCCATTTTACCATATAGCCTCACATTTTTTCCAAAAGGTCAAATTTAGTTAATAACAGTACAATATAGTGTTTAAAGTTTTTTCCTCTTTTATCAGCCCACATTCATATCTTTTACATATTTAAAAAGTAAAAACAAAAATAAAGAAATGCAGAAATGCATACTGTATTTGCTTCTGATGAGTATGGGGATTTCAGAGTCAAAGCATTAAGCCGTAATGAATGAAAACCCCATAGAAGACTAAGGCATAATAAATGCATAAGATGCAATTCACAATAATCTAGACAGTCTTCGTCCATCTATTATCTGACCTGCTTAGGCAGTTTAGGGTTTATTGGAAAACTGTGAAAATTATGGCTATACTTTACACAACACTGATAACAACCCCACATAATGCACCATACCATTTCAGGGCTGCACAAACATACTCCTTCTAGGCCAATTTAGAGATGGGAATAAGCTATTTCTGAAGTAGGTGGATTAAGCAGTGAGGCTCTAGTAGCACTTCCTAGCAGGCAGAAGTGAAAACAGGATGAGTTTGAAGGCTGACAAGGATTAAGGATTCAGCGCTTCTTAGACATCTGGTTGAGTAGATTGTACGAAGCTGTGGAAGGTCAACACCAATTCACAGGTCTACAAAAAAAATTTTTTTTTCAGGTGCCAAGGTTTTTTGAATGGCTTTAGGGTATTTTGAGGGTGATGAATTCAAAAATCCCATTACTTTTGCTGAATTGGTTCTAGTTTTTGAGATAATGGACATCCATGAAAATAATGCATTCCCCCAATGCGACTTGTGTGTGATAACAAATGCAATAGCTTTTGGTCTGTCTTTTGACTCTTTAACAGTGTCTTAGGTAATGAAATATCCCATATAATTATTTTGTATTTCAATCTGTAGGCCTACAATGCTATAAAAGCGACTTTTTGAAGCCAGAATTCAACTGTGAATTTGCAGAGGAAAGAAGTCGGCTACAGTATAAGTTTGTCAACCCAGTCTTGGTTTATACATAAAAAGTTCTGTCTTAATAAGTATATAAATACATGTAAAAATTATGACTTCATCAAGAAGAGCCTGCATCAACAATCCTGATGTATTCTGCTACATCTGTGGAGAGTACATGGTTGAAAAACAAAGAAGAGATATCACAGACTTTGTGCATCGAGTATACCTGGCTTATTTTGGAGTAAAGCTTGGAGACCAGGATAAGTCTTGGGCTCCACATATGGTTTGCAAAACATGTGTGGAGCACCAACGACAGTGGACAAAAGGTGAAAGAAAAAGTTTAAACTTTGGTGTGCCAATGGTATGGACAGAACTGAAAAACCACCATGATGATTGTTATTTTTGTGTTGTAAAGATTAAAGGCTTTAATCGCTACAAGAAAGCTCAGTGGGATTATCCTGATTTGGAATCAGCAAGACGACCTATTCCACATGGCAATGACATTCCCATACCAGTGTTTACCAGACTACCAAACCAGCTACTGTCAGACTCTGAAGAGAGGCAGGGATTGGAGTGTATGGCAGGTAGTAGCAGTGGAAGTGAATCTGAGGGAAGCTCTTCGACGTCTCAACCATTAAGCCAAAAACAACTCAATGACCTGATTCGAGACTTACATCTGTCCAAGCAAGCATCTGAACTTTTAGCATCCAGACTTAATGAACGAAATCTTATAAAGGCGGAAGTTAAAATTACAGCCTATCAGACAAGAGAAGAGAGGCTTCTCCTATATTTCAACCAAGAGGAAGAACTTGTATACTGCAATGATATCCCAGGAATTGTACTTCAAATGGGATTAACACTGCGGTGGGTTGGCACCCTACCCGGGATTGGTTCCTGCCTTGTGCCCTGTGTTGGCTGGGATTGGCTTCAGCAGACCCCCGTGACCCTGTGTTCGGATTCAGCGGGTTGGAAAATGGATGGATGGATGGGATTAACAGAATATCGACCAGAAGACTGGCGGCTTTTTATAGACAGCTCCATTAGAAGCTTGAAATATGTTCTCTTGCACAATGATAACCGTTATGCGTCTCTTCCATTGCTCACTCAACAAAACTTAAAGAAGAATATGGAAATGTAAAAATCGTATTACAGAAAATCCGTTATCGTGAACATCAGTGGTCGATTTGTGTTGATCTGAAGATGGTGAACTTCTTGCTTGGACAGCAATCTGGATACACAAAATACCCATGCTTCATGTGCCTCTGGGATAGCAGGGCAAAGCAAGATCATTGGACAAAAGTGTCATGGCTTACAAGGGAAGAAATGATTGTTGGCGCTGCGAATATCATCAACAAGCCGCTGGTGGACAAGAACAAAATCATTCTCCCACTGCATTATATTAAGCTAGGATTGATGAAGCAATTTGTTAGGGCTTTGGACAAAATGGGTAATTGCTTCAAGTACATTTGTAGATCATTCCCTGGACTGAGCATAGAAAAACTAAAAGCTGGAATATTTGATGGTCCTCAGATTCGTAAACTCATAAACGATTCCAATTTTACCAAATGCATGAATGACACTGAGGCTTCGGCCTGGAAGAGTTTTGTCTCTGTTGTGAAGAACTACTTGGGTAATCACAGAGCAGACAATTATGAAGAATTGGTGTAAGATATGCTTGCTAACTTCAGAAATTTGGGAGTTAATATGAGCATAAAGATGCACTATCTCCATAGCCATTTCAACAGATTTCCAGATAACCTTGGAGACTTCAGCAAGGAACAAGGCAAGAGGTTCCACCAGGATATGAAGGTGATGGAGGAGAGATATCAAGGCAGATGGGACATACACATGATGGAAGACTACTGTTGGAGTCTCCAACGTGATTGTCCTGATGACACACATAAAAGGAAATCGCATAAACAGCGTTTTTGAAGAATTGACATTAAAAACCAATTAATAACTAATTAATATTGTATTAATTAATCAAATCATACATAACATTTTTCCTGTCACTGTTAGATATTTTATTTCTTTTTTGTATGATGTTAGACTGTTTACTTACTAGTTGTAACTAAAATAAAAGTATTCTTGCAATTCTGAATGCTTTTCAAACGTGTTGCGTTAATTAATTAATTAACTATTAAATATCTCAGAAACTAGAGCCAATCTGGCAAAACCAAAGTCATTCTTAATCAGCACCATAAACTTAATATAAAACCGTTCAGACATTGTTGGCACCAAAATCACTGTATACCAGTATTTAGAAGCTGTATAAACAGTCCTTTGGAGGAGTTTGAGATCCTGTCAATACAGGTTTCTAAAACACACCGTGGTGCATCTGGTAGTGTAACAGTAAAAGCTCACTAGTGTTTACGTTCTCACCCCAAAGGTCTTCACCCTCCTAGGGAAAAGATGCCTTTATTGAGACTTTTTTTCATATGCAAGTGATGTTGACTAATAGCGAAAGGCAGTCAGTGATCTTGTCACCGAGAAACCTGAAGCTGCTAACTGTGTGGACAGCGGAACTATTGACAAGGAGTGTAGCATTATTACCTCAACAACGGTTTCCTTTATTTTTATCGACATTTAGGTAGAGGTTATTGTTATGGCACCATACAGTCAGGTCTTTTACCTCCCTTTTATAGGCAGCCTAATTATTGTCACTGTAATCACAATCATAGTGATGTTGTCTGCAAACTTCATGGACTGAGCTAAAGAACACTAATGGTAGCCACTGTGAAATAGTGCCACCCTGAACAATCTACAGAATAGTAAAAACACTTGGGAGCAGAGCTGGGTGACAAGACTTTTACTATAAATTATTTCACAATAACTTTTTTGGAAATTTGATGTATTATTGAAATTCAAGCTTATAAAAAAAACTGAAGATTGTTTATATATTATTTATTTCTTCATGTTCAATGTTTTAATAACAATCATATTTTTAAAACATAAAACTCAAATATGATATTAATGAGAGGTGGACAAAATACAGACAGCAGGCCACTCGCACCCTAGCTACTTGGAGTAATACTACTGTATATCTTATAATATGGTCCTTGTGTCATTTTCTTAACAAGGTTATGCTACAGTGGGCTAATATAAGCATAAGTTACCATGTGGTGTCATCCAAAGAAGAATTAAAACCAGGCTTTTATCATATATAAATGGGGAGGCAGAACTTGTGACTCAGGACTCCAGACCTGTGCAAGGAGCATAAAGAATGGCGTTTACAAACGTGAGAGAAGGAAATTAGGTAGAGAAAGTTTTTCCAGTTGCAAAGTGATTATTCATGTACTTCAAACCATGCAATTGATGAGATAAGGAGTAAAATGTACTTAACAACAGTGCTATCCTACTGTGCCTATAAGCAATGTTTGTGTTTTTCATATGCTTTATTGACAAAATCAAAACAGAAGGAAAGTTACAGCACACAGCTATAACTGTCTAAACTTTTCCATTTTCTCAGTTTTAAAGAACAGTGATCAGACAGAAGTGTGGACTTTGCCAGCAAGGTCCAGCTACATACCTTGGATTGCCATCATTCATCATGAATTTGAATTTCCCTTAAAGGACTTTGCAATAGTGAGACAGGTTTTGCAATTTTTTTTTATCTCCTGTTGCTGTTAATGTGGACAATGTTCTAGAAGTCTTGCAAATGGAAGTATCTAAAACCCAGTGCAACAGTGAACTTAAAAATAAGTTTCTTTGGTTGATTTTTTAACTGTATAAGGGCTTTACAGGCGTACTGTGAGTATGGAATCCATTCCCGGGCAGGTTTATCTATTCCCGGGAATTCGGGAATCCTGCATTTCATTCCCGGGAATCCCGGGCATCTCACATGTGAACGGTTTTAGAACGACTAACACTTATTTTTAATAAAACTACTGCAATATGATGACACAAATAAAAGACTAACCTTATCTACAAGCAGTTCATGCTGTCATAGAAGTACATATATCTTTAGTTGCGGTAATAAGAGCATAGAAAGCACAACGTCCTCACAGGAGGCGCAGTGATAGTGCTGCTGCTTTGTAGTAAGGAGACTGTGGAAGATTGTGGGTTCGCTTCCCGGTTCCTCCTTGTGTGGATAGCGCTTTGAGTACTGAGAAAAGCGCTATATAAATGTAATGAATCATTATTATTAACGTGTCCAACGTGCGGTCTTCCATGCGAGACCGCACCTTCGTGCAGAAGAACGCCAGCCGCTGAGAAAGCACGCTCTGCCTCCACTGAAGTAGGCGGTACAATCATCAGATACTGATACACTTGTTCTAAACCACGCCCGCGTTTGCCGTTGCGCTGAAATACCACCATTTCAGCTTTTACTGATGCATCCAGTTTCTTGTCATCATTCTGTGATGGCAAGTTTCTTGGCACAGATAATGCGGATGCAACAGACTGACGCTTTACAATTTCAAGTAGCTGTTCAAAGCTGTTGTCTGATGAAGTGCAAGCTGCAGCAATGGCGCCACCTTAATTATTTTCAACTATAACTCTGTTATTTCTTGATCGATTTTTACACTTTTACACGCTATATATGCGAGCTTGGCCGTTCCCGTTTTCCCGGGAATGCGGGAATGAAAAATGTCCGGTAATCGGGAGCCCGGGAATGGTTTCCCTAGTTGTGAGTATGGTATTAATATTAGGCAGAACACACAGTTTTATGCAGTTTTTTCACAAATGAAAATTATGAAAAACAATAAAATTAATTATGGCGATCACCAGTATCTTATTTGATATTCAGTTTAATAGAAGCAAGAAGTTTCATGCTCATAATTAGAATAATGTCATGCCAAAATCACTGTGCTCAAAAAAAAAAAAATACTCTCTTACTGGTATTTGAGCATTGGTCATAATAACATTTAAGAAGATTTACAATTAAACCTTTTCTTTGAGCAATTTAATGTCTTTCATTAACACATGCTTTGATTGCCTGGGTTAACAGGTACACCTGGACTTTATAGTGGAGCAAAAAAGTATTTAGTCAGCCACCAATTGTGCAAGTTCTCCTACTTAAAAAGATGAGAGGCCTGTAATTTTCATCATAGGTATACCTCAACTATGAGAGACAAAATGAGAAAAAAAAATCCAGAAAATCACATTGTCTGATTATTGAAGAATTTATTTGCAAATTATGGTGGAAAAAAGTATTTGGTCAATAACAAAAGTTCATCTCAATACTTATACCCTTTGTTGGCAATGACAGAGGTCAAACGTTTTCTGTAAGTCTTCACAAGGTTTTCACACACTGTTGCTGGTATTTTGGCCCATTCCTCCTTGCAGACCTCCTCTAGAGCAGTGATGTTTTGGGGCTGTCGCTGGGCAACACAGTCTTTCAACTCCCTCCAAAGATTTTCTATGGGGTTGAGATCTGGAGACTGGCTAGGCCACTCCAGGACCTTGAAATGCTTCTTACGAAGCCACTCCTTCGTTACCCGGGCGGTTTGTTTGGGATCATTGTCATGCTGAAAGACCCAGCCACGTTTCATCTTCAATGCCCTTGCTGATGGAAGGAGGTTTTCACTCAAAATCTGACGATACATAGCCCCATTCATTCTTTCCTTTACACGGATTAGTCGTCCTGGTCCCTTTGCAGAAAAACAGCCCCAAAGCATGATGTTTCCACCCCCATGCTTTACAGTAGATATGGTGTTCTTTGGATGCAACTCAGCATTCTTTCTCCTCCAAACACAACGAGTAGAGTTTTTACCAAAAAGTTCTATTTTGGTTTCATCTGACCATATGACATTCTCCCAGTCCTCTTTTTTTCAGATGGGCCTGCACATGTACTGGCTTAAGCAGGGAGACACGTCTGGCACTGCAGGATTTGAGTCCCTGGTGGCGTAGTGTGTTACTCATGGTAGCCTTTGTTACTTTGGTCCCAGCTCTCTGCAGGTCATTCACTAGGTCCCCCAGTGTGGTTCTGGGATTTTTGCTCACCGTTCTTGTGATCATTTTGACCCCACGGGGTGAGATCTTGCGTGGAGCCCCAGATCGAGGGAGATTATCAGTGGTCTTGTATGTCTTCCATTTTCTAATAATTGCTCCCACTGTTGATTTCTTCACACCAAGCTGCTTACCTATTGCGGATTCAGTCTTCCCAGCCTGGTGCAGGTCTACAATTTTGTTTCTAGTGTCCTTTAACAGCTCTTTGGTCTTGGCCATAGTGGAGTTTGGAGTGTGACTGTTTGAGGTTATGGACAGGTGTCTTTTACATTGATAACGAGTTCAAACAGGTGCCATTAATACAGGTAACGAGTGGAGGACAGAGGAGCCTCTTACAGAAGAAGTTACAGGTCTGTGAGAGCCAGAAATCTTGCTTGTTTGTACGTGACCAAATACTTATTTTCCACCATAATTTGCAAATAAATTCTTTAAAAATCAGACAATGTGATTTTCTGGATTTTTTTTTCTCATTTTGTCTCTCATAGTTGAGGTATACCTATGATGAAAATTACAGGCCTCTCTCATCTTTTTAAGTGGGAGTACTTGCACAATTGGTGGCTAACAATACTTTTTTGCCCCACTGTACGTACATAAAAATAATAGGTCAAATATCTACTAAATATTCCCTGGCGACATCAGATGATTTGTATATAAAAAAAAGTACTCCCATAAAATGCAATATTATAAAAAACACACTGCAATATGCTTAGAAATATTGAATCATTCTCACTTTTCAAATCTCAACTTTTTCTCTTTGACTACAATTGCTGTCTGATTTAAAATTTTGTAATTTAGTTTTGTTTATAATGTGTGTTTCATCTATTTTTTGGTGTCCTTGAGTGTTTAGAAAGGTGCCTACGAACAAATAAAATATTATTATTATTATATCCCCTCTGGGATTAAAACAGTGTACCAAATACCAAAATGAATACTATTACTAGTAAAATATAGCTATTAAAGCAACAAATGCACATTAATAAGGTAAGAAAAAAGTCTGTACCACTCAATAAGATCACCTCAATGTGACTTTAAAGTTGCATGTAGTAACACTTTGACTGTTTTTTTCAATGTTTGCACCTAAAAATTATTCTGTCCATGTAGAGAGAGTGGATTCAGAAATCAAAACTGTTCAGTTTACAGATTCTGCAATCTTACTGTCAGACTTAAATGTTTAGTTGAGGATACTTGTAAAAGCAAGTCTAAGAAGAACAGCCTGTCTGGAGAAGGTAGAAACCATTTATGAGGGACAACTTGGGCTGCACTGTCAGTCATTTATTAATTGCTATTTATGTATGGTTATGGTTGACTTAACATAATAATCGTGAAAAGTGGAACTTACTACACTCCATTTAGTACTCTTCCTGTGTCAAATAAAATGCTTTGTTAGTTACAAATAGCTCTAAACAACAAATGTTATTATTCATTATATGAACAAAAATATATACTGAGCACATGAGAAGTTTGAGACTAAGCAACATGTTTTTAAGAAATATGAATTTCAAAAAAATTGAGAACTATGAATATATCACAACACAGAAGACAACTTCTTAGTATCAAAATGAACAGCATTAACCACAGTGTGGAATTACTTTGGTTTCAAGAGTGATAATGTCTCTCTATTATAAAAAAAGACCTTGGGAGGGATACGAGACATGATCTTCTCAGAAGACACTTTGACATCACGCGAGACAAGGCAGAGAGACGAAAGGACAGCTGCTATACAGGCTTTTAAATGATCGACATGTAGCGCGACAAGTAGAAAATGCAGCTCGCCAGCAGATGATCCCACCGCATCTCCTTAGCGTGCGTTAAGCCCCTCCCCCCACCACTTTCACAATGCAAGCAGCATTATACGTCCCGTAAGAAACAGATTTAACCATGCGTCGCCAGCAGATGATCCCACCGCATCTCCTTAGCGTGCGTTAAGCCCCTCCCCCCACCACTTTCACAATGCAAGCAGCATTATACGTCCCGTAAGAAACAGATTTAACCACGCATGGTGCCTGAAATAAAGGACAAAGAGTAGGTGACAAAGTAGAACGTTGTAAAGAATTCAAAAATGTTGGCGTGGTACACATGCACAGCAGGTTAGAGATAATGGAAGTATGAAAATTCCAAAGTCTCAAAAAAAGGGTAGGAAAGATCGCATTAGCTCAAACAAATGGAAATTATTACTCGGTGAAATAACGGAACAGAGAAAAGAGATTGAATATATTGTTCAGCTTTAAACTTTAAGTCAGAGATTTGTAGATCGTCTAATTCGTGTTGCCAGCGAGAATTAAAAGATTCCAAAAACGTTGCTGGCGGTATGAAGTCCTGTGAGACAGAGACTTTTAACATGAGATTCTTTCAAGTCACGCACCACTTACAACCTGTTTTCAAACAAGAACACGGTCATCTAACCTCAGTCGTGTGAATGTTTTTGTCAGACACACTTCCTGCACTCTCAGCTCTTATAAATTTTATCAGGACAATAATTTTATACGTTCTAGATGACACGTCAATGACAAAGTGAAGAAGAAAGAGCATGGGCAAACATTCGAGAAAGTCGTTTTATTTATTAAAGCGAAAGAAACAATATTCACTCAAGGGCAGATATATGTTGCTTTGGCACGATGCAAGTCGAAATACAGAATCAAAATTCAACGCGATCTTGAAGAAAAGTTAAATCCAAAATTTGTTTTTACAAAAGTTTTAAAGTAAAAGTAAAAATAATGCATATGTAACAATTCCCATGAAAATAACAATCTCTTTAAATTGTATATCCAGTAAACCAAACCCGGGGGAGTGCGAGTGAAACCATACTTGGACAACAAAGTAACACGACTGTGCCAACATCACACACAATGAATTTATACAACCATAAAATTTAACCACATAATGCAGTATGAGAAGTGCATGAATGCTAAGCAAGCAGCACAAAGTCCTAGTGACATCAGGGCAATGACACAGACAATCACTAATGGTTCACCCTGTTCAATACTGCTTACGCTGTTGCTAAGCACAACAGGCCATTTACTGACTTTCAATTTCTGTGTTCGGTGCAGGAAAAGAATAGTGTAAATTTAGGGAGTGACCATCGAGGCAGGGACGCCTGTGTTGAGTTTGTGAAGTCAATATCATCTGTTTTGTTGAATGATGTCTCAAGCCACATGAAACATGTCAGATTCTTTTCAGTCATGAGTGACTCAAGCACCGACCAAGAAGGTATACTACTGAGGTATGTTCATCCAGAAACATTTGATCACTACACAGCCATGGCTAGCATTGAGAATTTAGAAAATCCCAGAGCAGATGGTGTTGCTGCCATAAAAAATGGCCTGTCAAAATTTCAGAGATTTTTGTGAAGACAGAGATGTTTATGATCTCCTGGAAAGCATGGTTCAGTATATACTTACCAGATTCTCTTGATAAGCCTCCTGTGTCAGATATGAGGTGCTTGATTTCAGAATCTGGTCACACACTCTGTCTTAACTGAGCACTTATGGAAACCATGAAATCAAGAACTTGTGTCAGCAGTATAGTGATTTGTTGACTGATGAGGAAGTTAAACATGCACCATCTGAATGGCAAGCACTTAAAGTGCAGATATCAAGTCAACGGCAGTACCATCCACTTGCTGTCTATACCACAGTTCTGCAGAGGAAGGAAGAGTCTCTGAAGAATGTTAGTCTGCTGATCTCACTGTTTCTTACAGTTTCTCCTTCCACAGCTTCTTGTGAGAGATTATTCTCCAATATGAATTTAGTAAAGAGTTCCCTAAGAACCCGCCTGACTCAGGAAAACCTTCAAAACCAGATGCGCATTGTTGTTGATGGCAAATCTTTAGAAGAGTTTGACCCACTACCAGCTGTGGAATTCTGGCTGTCATCTGGCAACAGGCACATCACTCATAATAAACCTGAAAAGTCATCAGCATCCACTTCTGCAGGACCATCAGTCCAGGAACCATGCAGTTCAGCTCAAGCAGAAATGAACAGCATTCAGCCCATGTTGTCTGAGATGGCAAAGATTCTTGGGGGAGAAGATGTTGCAAGACAAAAGCTGAAGAACATGGCAGAAAACAGTGTTCTGTTTTGTAACTGTAATATGTGAAACAGAACTAGTGTAGCTATAATGAAGGCATTGTTTATTAGTGATTTAAAATGATAAGGGAATCTTTTATATAATGTCCTAGAGCAAGATGGCAAAATACTACTCCCTGAAAGAACTTTTTTTCAGTTTTAAAATGGAAGGCTGTTTTGGTATCAATAAAAGAGATCAGAAAAAATAAACTATTTTTCACTTTTGTTATTTGTTTATGGGCAAGTGAATTTAACTGGCGGACAAATGGATTTTCTAAGTTTACTTGTCCTTGGACAAGCAGAAGAAAATTTGATTTCCACACCCCTGAGCAGGCTCTGAATTACAAATGGAGATAATGGAAACCATCGCATTTTATTTAGCAAAAGATGTGGCTCCAATTAACCTTGCCCACAATAACAGATTTGCAAAAATCTTCAACATTCTGAATAAGATATTTTTCATCTCTTCCCATAACAATGTTTTCCAAGTTGTGCTGCCTTAACTTTATTCTAAATGTTGGACCGAAACTGAAATGGAACTGAAAGTGACACAACATACATCATATTAGTGTGAAAAATAATAATTCTAATTGAATGTTGCTTTTCTGTTTATTTTTCATGTTGTTACGATGCATGTCACTTAACTATACTATATTTGTAATTATTACATAGCAAACTGCACTATTAAATGGCAGTTTGCCTAAGAATGTTGTAGCTAACATTAACCAGCTTATTAGCTTCCTAAATTTAAACAACTATAAACCATCATCAATTAGATTTACCATCACTCAACATTTACACACAGTGATGACTGACTTATTAGAGCTGGAAAACAAAATTTTTGTTGCCCTTCATTAAACTCATATACAGCCCTGGGACTGCTGTACAGGAAAAATCTGCAAGCTGTGTAATACATTTGTATTCATAGACACATGTTTCTATTTTTACTTAATCTAACATAACATTTTCATTGGTTGGCAGACTGACATGTTAAATAGTTATAGACATTTGTGTTGGTGATAGTGTTATTGCTCAGCACGTTTGCAGCAGGAGGGAGGGAGAGGGAGAGAGAGAGAGAGAGAGAGAGATAGATAGATAGATAGATAGAAAGTTCACAGTGAGTGAACAAGAAATATATAATACCAGTAACGCCATACTCTTTCTCTGTACATTTAGCATTCGTTTGCTCACATGTTGATGCACTTGCTGCATCCTGAGCTGCTCTTCTTTTCTCCACCCTAGCGGCCTGCTTATTCTCTTCTTTTGTTGGCATCTTTTCACGTTAAAACTGATTAAGTCAGTGTTTGTGTTGCAATTACTTAGTACGTTTTCCTTAATTTTTCACTTAAGCTGGCACTTAAGTCTTCAATCTGCCTCAAGAATGATTTAAGATATGAAGAAGTAAGGGATGTGACAACGAAGGTGGTAGGGATGAGAATGGCGCCCATATGCATGTGCCACACGGCTGCCCTGCTGGCTGCTGCCGAGAGTTAATTCTACAATAAAATAAAATAAAAATAAAAACAGGAATAACCTTGAAGGTCAATCATCATCCCGAAAGCGGATAGTAGACATCACATAGTATATGTGTACCAAACTTCAGGTCAATAGTTCAAACAGTTATAGTTTGCAAGCTACAGGTGATTTAAAATCCTGGACACACAAACGAACAGCCACGGTAGCATATTATATATAAAGATCTGCCTGCCTGCCTGCCTGCCTGCCTGCCTGCCTGCCTGCTTTTCATGAGAGAACTACATACTTAACGGATTTAGATCAGGTTCTTTTCTATAATTTCCTTGAACATTCTGGTTGATTTTGCGACTTCTCTCATCACATTAAGAGTCATAATTCGCTTGGAGGAGCAATTTATCCGTGTTAATCCGAGACAGAGGCTGCAGTCCGAGGGGAGGGGGAAGCATGAGGTCAGGAGTAGGGAGCCGGGCGGGCCACCCTCACTCATGTGCCAGCCTCCTTTTGAATCGCTCTACCTCTGGCCACGTTTTGGATCGCACCTTACCTCTGCTTAGCTAGCAATACCTGTTTGTTTGTTTGTTTATTGATTTTTAAAGTTTGTCCTGTTTCACTACTACGTGGAAGGGCCCGCAGGGGACAGCTAGTAAATATAAAACAAGCAACAATCCCCTAAACCAGTGTTTCCCAAACTCGGTCCTGGTGAACCCCTGTGGCTGCAGGTTTTTGTTCCAACCAGCTTCTGTTTTTAATTGAACTCCTGGGCTAATTAAGTGAACTGATATTTCCCAAGTTGTGTGTTTAGGGAACAATATAGAAATTAAGTTTGCTATTAAAAAAAAAAAAAATTAAAATGTACCAAGCAGTTATATAGGAATAATGTTTTTTTTTTCTTTTTAACAATATTTTCATCTTGATTTTCATTCTACTTTTCTAGGTCTTCTAATTGTTTAATTAATCCATTATTTACTCATTGGTGGGTCGGTTGCTAAAGTACTTGCAGCCTTTGATTATTTAGTTTGTTTGCCTGCGTGTCTGCTCTGCTCATTTTAAATTGTCATTATTAAGATATAACAAAGGGGGAAAAACTGCACAGAGAAAGGGCAAAGTATAATGAAATCAACAAAAGAGAGTTAAGCATTTAAATCTATAGCAAAAGCAGAAATACATGTATTTCTAAATGTCTTATAAATGTAAAAATCATGCTGCTATGCTTTTCTGAATGTCGAATAAAAGAAAAAAAAAATTCCAGCTAATTAAATAAGATCAGTGCTATCAGGTGTTGTCATTTATTAGGAATCCGGTTGGAACAAAAACCTGCAGCCACAGGGATTCACCAGGACCGAGTTTGGGAAACACTGCCCTTAAACACACATAACAACTTAAGGCATGGATACAGGAGAACTACTACCAAAAACAGGGCCATAGGGGGCAGTAAGATGGTCAGACCTGTGCAGATGCTCATATGAAGGCGTTAACATTTAAAACAGGTCCAGCTTGCTGTGTCCGAAAAAGGAACATGCCATTAGACATTGGTACATAATTAAAGTGCTTTGACACACGTGGACATGGGAAGCAGTCAATGGGCTTAACTAAAGGTATAATGTCAGGTCAGGGGTTGACAAAGTGCATTAACACTAGAATTACCAAAGCCTAAGAAAAAAGTTGTAGATCCATCCCACCTTAAATCCCTTTGCACCTCTTCGCCAGCGTCTTTTGTCCAGATCTAAACACTAGTGTGGAGAGTCGCTCACGTACTAAAGAATCTATAGCTGCAGGTGGAAGCTGTCGTCGCTGTACTTTGTATATAAGAGCCAGATTGAATGTTATTTACCTAGATTTATTTAACTTATTTTCCTACAGCGTAAAGTCACAAGCAGACTGCAGAGTTTCCCGTGTATATACTGTATACAAAGTACAGTGACGGCAAAAGTGCGACGTGCATTCTTTCTCTGATGCAGAACCGTCGTCATCATCTGAGTTCACCTGTTATAGCGTGTCTTTATGTGAAAACAGCAGCGTCAGATCAGGGGGTGTGATCCTGAACGCAACTGAGAGAATAAAACTGAATAAAAAAAAAACCAAAGCTAACCTTTACAAGTATCATAAATTTACACCAGCTGTTACAGACTCAAATCAAATGTATGTTTTTATTCTAAAATAGTAAGAATAAGAGCAGCTCACTTCTCAAAACGGACTCGTCCGGGGTCAAGCCCGTGAAGTTTTGATTACTAATCAACAGTTGATACCGTTGCGCCACCGAAGCAGTCATATCAAAGGGTTGTAAATGTTGCACCCTAAAGCAGGTTCTTTTTCTGCAGTTATATTCTTGAGTAGAAGCGCACTTGTTCTGTTATACAAGGGGGCTCTGCCCCCTGCTCGCTTCACTCGCCTACCCCCGGCGTTTTGAACCCATGCCTGCCAGGCAGCCGTAGGTTGCTTTTGCATTGGCCTCTCTTTCAACCTCATGTAGCATTTTTATAGACTTAGCTAATGGGTGATTCTTTATGACCTTAGTAACGTTTCTCATTATAAGCTCCGTGCATTGTTTGTTTTCAGGAAGGTTCACTCGTTGATAGATTGTGTCATCTGGATCTAAATCAGGGGTGGGCAGATTCAGTCCTGGAGGGCCGCAGTGGCTGCAGGTTTTTGTTCCAACCCAATTGCTTAATAAGAAGCACTTATTGCTCAAGTAACACTTCTGCTTCACTTTAGTTTTCTCGCTCGTTAAGATGTTGAACCCTTATTACTTATTTTAGTCTTAAACAGCTGTAGTCTTGGTTTTTAATTGCTCCTTATTAGCAATAAGATGTAAATGACAAAAGAAACCAACATTTCTCCATTTAGCTTGTTTCCATTTACACCTGTGTGTATTTATCATGCACTATTAGGTTTAATTAAATACTTGGAAGGAAAGTGAAGAGAAAAAAGTGAAGAACTGAGAATTACTCATTTATTTTAGACTTCAAATCATTTGGATGATATCCTTAGAAAGGAAACAAAATCTAGGATATGAGAATGACTTGACATGACAGAGTTAAAGCACTAGCAAGCCATGAAATTAAATAATTGACAAGTATTGTTTTTTAATTAAGCAACTGGGTTGGAACAAAAACCTGCAGCCACTGCGGCCCTCCAGGACTGAATCTGCCCACCCCTGATCTAAATAATAATAATAATAATTCATTACATTTATATAGCGCTTTTCTCAGTACTCAAAGCGCTATCCACACAGGGAGGAACCGGGAAGCGAACCCACAATCTTCCACAGTCTCCTTACTGCAAAGCAGCAGCACTACCACTGCATCTAAGATGTATATTTCTGCAAATTTGCGTTCGTGATTTGTTTCAGGGTGCACTGTTCCAATGCGATGTAATATTTGTCCACATACGCGAAATCAGTATGGGCCATTGCCAACTGGTGGCCTGATATTTACTCCGGTAGATGCAAAAGCAAATGAACCATTGTAGGATCTAATGCAGTTCATAAAGTTTTTACTTTCAGGTACATCGTTAGTTAGAAGCTTCCGTAGATATTCAGGATATTCATGTAAAGGAGGCAGTCTAACTTGACCCTTTTGACAACAACGTGTAAACTCATTAGTTGTATTGCCAGTTGTTTCTTCAGGGAAGTTAAGTGAATGACAATGATTGCAAATGACATTCATTAATTCCAATGAATTTTCATTAATTGTGGACTCATTATAGAACGCGTTGTCAGCCAATTGGCGGAATTGTTTAGCAGGTGTTTGTCATTACTGTCTTTGATGTTTATCTTTTGCCTGTGCCGTTTGAGAGGCGCGTTGTTGTATGTCCAGTATTTGGGATGTGTTGTTTTGGAGCTGTAACTGCTTTGCTTGTGTTGTGTGAGAAGCACGTTGTAGTCGCCGGCATTCATTGTTTTTATGGAGCCGGGCCCGTTTTTGTATCCCGGTCAGTGGAGCTCTCTCTTTTTGGAGCCGTGCCTGCTTGTTTTCCGGCATTTCAGATGCGCGTTGTAGACGTCTGCCTTCATTGATTTTTTCCCGTCGGTCCCGTTTTTGTATGTCTGTCACTCGAGCTCTTTCCTTTTGAACCCGTGCCTGCTTCGCTTTCGCAGTTTGAGATGCGCGCTGCATGCGTCTACGTTCATTGTATCTGTCCATCTGGGCTCGTTTCTGTACCTGTGTTAGTCGAGCTTTTCGTTTTTGGAGCCGAGACAGTTTTTCTTCCGCAGTTTCAGAAGCACGTTGTAGGCGCCTACGTTTATTGTTTTTTTTCATGCGGGCTCGTCTTTGTGGTCCCGTTACTCGAGCCGTATCGTTTTGCACCCGTGATCGTGAATTCATGACTTGTCTGTTCTTTATCGTTAGTAATATGGGAAAGTAATAAGGATGATCGCACTTACTGTTAATAGGGAGCGTTTTCTGTGGTTGTACGGTTAATAGTGCATTACTGTAATGAGATTCACCTATGCTGTATAGTTTGTACGTGTTCAGATGACATATGTGTAATATGGAGCATTCATTTCTTCTTATTATTACCCATCAGGTGTTGCGCCTGTGTTATCTGTGGTTGTCCTATTAATATTGCATCACTGTAATGTGATTCCAATATGTAGTGTAGTCCGGTTTCTTGTTGTTTATGTATGATGTCGGGTGTCCGCGTGCGGTTTTTTAGAAGTGCGTGGATTATGCTGTGTAGTGTGTACGTTGATTTCAGATGCGCGTTGTAGGCGAATGCTCCTATCGTAGTATCTGCAGTTTACCGTACCACAATTTGCTTTCCGTAATATCTCGGGGTTGATGTGTGACCCTTTGTGGACTCCGTAGCCTGTACCGTTTTACTCTGGTGCGGGGGGGGGTGACTCCTCTTTTTCCGTACCATCTCGGGCTTGATTTGTGAACCTTTGTGGACTCAGTAGTATGTCCCGTTTCATTGTGGGGCGGGGATAATGTGATTCAAATATGTTGTTTTGTCCGTATTTGTGGGGTTTCTGTATGATGTCGGGTGTTTGCTTGCGGTTGCTCTTTCGTTTTTGAGCGGTAATCTCAGGCTTGATGGGTGACCCTTTGTGTACTCCGTAGTCTGTCCCGTTTCACTCTGGGGCGTGGGTCTGACTCCTCTTTTTTGTGTGCTATGGGCTTTGTGTGGCGCCTGCGTCTGACTCCTCTTTTTTGTGTGCTATGGGCGCGTTGCCTCATTTCTTATTTCTGTTAGTGGAGGGGGGCTTTGTGTCTCATTTCTTATTTATGTTAGTGTGTGTACTCCGTAGTCTGTCCCGTTTCACTCTGGGGCGTGGGTCTGACTCCTCTTTTTTGTGTGCTATGGGCTTTGTGAGGCGCCTGCGTCTGACTCCTTTTTTTTTGTGTGCTATGGGCGCGTTGCCTCATTTCTTATTTCTGTTAGTGGAGGGGGGCTTTGTGTGGCGCCTGCGCACCATGTCTCCTACGATTTCTGTTAGTTGGAGGGGGGCTTTGTGTGGCGCCTGCGCACTATGTCTTTTGCCTCCCCAGCAGGTCCCTGCGTCCATATCCGGTTTACCATTCTCGTTTAGTAATATGGATTTGTACCTTTTGTGAAAGTGTTTATTTGATATTTGGATTTCAGGCTTCACACATTATACACTTCATGTCTACATTTTGTCAATTATTACTAAAACATGAAAAATGTTTCTGTCTTAACAATGTGTTTACATAGACTGTTGTAGACACGGAACACACATGAAATGCATGTGTTCCAAATAACGATACAGTATTTATAAAACGTGTCATTTTGCTTGAGGGGCAGCACGGTGGCGCAGTGGGTAGCGCTGCTGCCTCGCAGTTGGGTGATCTGGGGACCTGGATTCGCTTCCCGGGTCCTCCCTGCGTGGAGTTTGCATGTTCTCCCCGTGTCTGCGTGGGTTTCCTCCGGGCGCTCCGGTTTCCTCCCACAGTCCAAAGACATGCAGGTTAGGTGGACTGGCGATTCTAAAATTGGCCCTAGTGTGTGCTTGGTGTGTGGGTGTGTTTGTGTGTGTCCTGCGGTGGGTTGGCACCCTGCCCGGGATTGGTTCCTGCCTTGTGCCCTGTGTTGGCTGGGATTGGCTCCAGCAGACCCCCGTGACCCTGTGTTCGGATTCAGTGGGTTGGAAAATGGATGGATGGTTGGATTTTGCTTGACTTCTCACTCTATACAACTGTAAGCAACTGACACACAGGTAAACAGACTTGAGCTGAGAAAACTGTGTGGCGGTGGGGGGATGTAATAGTAGGCTGCTTATCACCATATTTACAGGACAAAAGATGCTGGCGGAGAGGTGCGAAGGGATTTAAGGTGGGACAGATATACGAGTTTTTCCGTAGGCTTTGGTAATTCTAGTGTTAATATTTTTTCTCCCTCCTCTGCAGATCACCCGAAGGAAAGACCTGCTAAACACCAACCAAGTTCCACTTCCATCTCCAGACTACGCCCTCCTACTGACTTCACTTCCGTATGTAATCCACTGGCCATTCCTCTTCCTTCCCACCACCTATAAAGCCAGCCACTTGCCTTTCTCAATCAGTCCTGTTCTGGACTCAGTCTTTTGAGACTACTCGAGGGAGAACCACATTCTTGCTTACTACTTCAATAATATATGGTATGGAACCTTAAACCTTTTTCCTGTCTTTGTGTTTTTTTTTTAGAGACTTTCATTTAAGGGTATTTACTGTACATACATTTTGGTCACACCATCTAGAAATTACAACAATTTTTAATCATGTCCCCCTTCCCATTTCAGGGAACCATAATGTTTGTGACAATTGGTGTGACAGGTGTTTGTGATTACACATGTTTGCTTATTTGCTTCATTAGTGCAGGAATAAGATACCTAGGGTTGCTTCTACCTACAGACTACCTTTTTATCAAAGACGTTTTCTGTACCCAAAGAACACAGCCTCCTACGGTAACATTATATAGAACATACATTACAGATTCGATAGCAATTATCCGCCTTAAAAAAAAACTACTTTCATCTTGAAAAATAATGTAAGTATGCAAATGTATTATTCTGTAATTAGGAACTTAGGAAAAATCTTAACATCAATGTTTAATGAGGAAATAGGTCCATAGGGAGTGAATTATTTTTCTTTAGTAAAAACAGGTACTGGCACCTTGGTAAGATCTTTTCTTCTATGGCATTATAACAATAGAAAACATTTAGATGTAATTCAACAGAGATTGCCTCCTTAAATATGGCTGAGATACACATTGTCATAGCCACCTAACATGCTGCATACAAGACCAAAAAATAAAATAAAATAAGATCTCACCATGGCAAAGAGAGACAGGTTGGTAGTATTTGCAGATTACAGCATGTTGGCGCACCCATGGCGAAGGAAGAATGAAAAACTGGTAGAAGACCAAGCTTTAACAAACAAGGAAAAGCCAAAATGCTAGAATATAGTAAAATTCTGCACTAGTAAGCGGTGATGCCTAACAGCTAGAGATCAATATTAACTATATTTCCCCTTCTTCAATGCAATCACAAATATTTGCCAGTATTTTTCATATTTTAGAAGACAAAACAGCATTCCACATACTCGGCCACCCACTTTTGGTACTGGTGGTTTTTACCTTTAAATGTGCAGAGTAGTGTTGGTTTGCAAAAGTCACCATGCGTTTTTTTTTTTTTTTTTTTTTGCAGTAAATATTTTCCTGAAAATTTGCAGTGCGGTGACTTAGATGAACTTTCATGCATGTGTACTGTAAGATCACGTCCTGATTGATTTGCACATGCATGATGTCACAATTTGTTCCAGCCAATTTGAATGCTGCCCACATTTTGCAGTATTTTCATTTGGAAAGTACATTAACAGACTACAATGAATATTATGAGTACTGCCACTGGACTTTTAACACTTACCTCTAGCTAGCTCAGTCTCTCGCACGCAGCCCACCTGGCTAATTACCATGTGCAGCTACCAGTCAAAACAAGCCTTAAAGTAGCCCTCACCCTCCTCAAATCAAAATAAGGCTGTGTGAAATAATGATAATAATCCAAGATTTACTATCTATCTTCTTGATGGAAGAAAAAGTGCAAAGTACTGTATCTGCACACATAGTGTGTAAATAAAAAAAAAGACATTCCAGCTGTGACTGAAGCCACAGCTTCAAACAATGGAATGAGCCAGTTCCACACTGTAGGTGTGTGGCATGGCCAATATGTGCACTGGAACTCAGTGAACGCCAATGTTATTATAGTTAATGAAAACTAAAATCAAAACAGAAACTATTATTAAAAAAACATTTTTGTAAGGCCTTTCTTTAATGACCTCTTGTGCACAGCCATCAGCAGTGTGTCTGTCTGCGGAGAGAGTGTCGACCTTGTTGAGAGGTTTACTTACCTTGGCAGTGACATTCATGTCTCTGGTGACTCTTCCTATGAAGTCAGTAGACGGATTGGGAAAGCATGAGGGGTCATGAGGTTGCTGGAAAGGGGTGTGTGGCACTCCCGATATCTATGCAAAAAGACAAAGTCTTTAGAGTCCTGGTACTTCCTGTCTTGCTATATGGTTGCGAGACATGGACGCTATCCAGTGACCTGAGACGAAGACTGGACTCTTTTGGTACTGTGTCTTTCCGGAAAATCCTTGGGTACTGTTGGTTTGACTTTGTGTCAAATGAGCGGTTGCTCATGGAGTCCCGAATGAGGCACATTGCCTGCATTGTGAGGGAATGTCAGTTACGGCACTACGGCCATGAGGCGCGTTTCCCCGAGGGTGATCCATTTCGTAAGATCCTCATGGTTGGGGGCCTGAGTGGCTGGGCCAGGCCAAGGGGTCACCCACGTAACACCTGGCTGCAGCAGATAGAGGGTCATTTCCAGAGGGTGGGACTGGACCGTGTGTCTGCCTGGGGGGTTGCCAACCGGGATCCTGGTTTCGTTGTGTAGTGGGTGAGGCAACGCACTGTACCAGTGCATGCTCCCCAACTTGACTTGACTTTGTAAGCTGAAATAAAATATATAACAAAACTGAAATGAAAAACTAATACTAAACAAAACTATTAAAGTAGCTGGAAAGACTAACTGAAATAAAATAATAATTTACTAAAAATATTTTTAGTTTTTGTTTTTGAATGAATATTCTTGCCGTTAATCTTTAAACCCTGAAACTTTTAACTCTAAAACAGAAATTCATCCACCACAAGTCACTCACATATATTCATCCAGTAAACTGAAGCTGGTGACGGAGGGCGGGAGTTCACACAGCATTTGCGATGACATAGCGAGCTGAATATGGGTGAGTGTGAAAAGCGTATGAAATAGAAAGCGATTTACGTGCCACCTTTCTTTGTGCTTCTTGTATATCAAAATGCAATTCAAACGGCTGAAGTCGGAATATGGTGGTCAACAAAACCTTTACCGTATGGAAAGAAAAATCATAAAGTATAGAGAAAGTATGGTAATAATGAAAAAATTTGACCTCGAGATTTTGATGAATCTTGACATCTTAGACCTCTGTGAATCCGAAAATACCGTTTTTTGGAATTATCTGTTATGTAAACATGATAACTCAAAAACGCAACGAGATAGATGGATAAAATTTGGTATGTGGTTGTTACACAAAAATGATACATTTGTATTAACATTTGGGCCAAATACATCAACTGGAAGTGGTAGTTTACCAGAACATACACTCGATTTTTTTTTTTATTATTTACGTAGCTGCAGTGTCTGATTTATTCAACTTTATAATAATTGTTCAATATATTAAAAATTTGATTTGTTGTTGATGGTTCTTTAATGTGCATAATATAAAAATTAAAATAAAATAATATACATAAAAATTAAAATTGTCTTGTGCGTTACTTCTCAAATATCCATCCCCATATCTGAGTATACAAGAAAGTCTAGGGGAGACCTCTACCTATTTTTAAAAATAAAACAACACTGATCAAGAGACTGACTAGATCATGATTATCAAACAAGTTCAGCATATTGTTACTGACCAACAAGTTCAGCATATTGTTACTGACCAATCACTTTTGTTTTAAAAATGGCATTTAATAATGAAGTGATACAAACTTTATAATATTCCTGAGCTGGCAATGTCTCTGCTGAACTACAGGTAAGTAGGCGAAGAGAGTTTGCCAAGTGATGAAAAACTAAACATTCTAATGTGTTTTTGTATTTATTTTATACTAGCAAAATACCCGCGCTTCGCAGCGGAGAAGTAGTGTGTTAAAGAGGTTATGTAAACATATATATACATAAACATATATACATATATATACATATCTACATATACACATATCTACATATATACATATACACATATCTACATATACATATATATATATATATATATATACACACACACACACACATATACACATCCACATATATATACATATATATATACACATATCAACATATATATACACATACATATACACACATACATACACACACACATACATATATACATATAAACATACATACATACACATACATATATATATATATATATATACACACATACATACATACATACACACACATATATACATATCTACATATATATATATACATATATATATACATATCTACATATATATATATTTGCAGTTGGAGATCCATGAAGGGAGAAAAAACGAATCACGTATCATAAAATAGTTTTATTCCTGAGCTTTCAACCCCTATCAGGGGTCTTCATCAGAGGATAATGCTTAGACTTACAGGAATCAAAGGCAATATATAGCAACACATTCAGTGGGGGGGGGGGTTGTAGGGTTTAGGTGACTAAGTCAGTATGATCAAGGGGGGGGGGGTGTTGTATAGTTTAATTATTGTGTACATGTCCTTCTTAAGTTGGCATATGCTGGATTTATGTCCAAGTGTCTGTTGATGGCGTTTTCATCTGATAGCCAAGACTCGGCCAACTCTCTGGCACTTTTAGTACTGGCCTTAAATTTTACTTTTACGTTGTCCCAGTTGAATGTGTGTCCTGTCAATTTAGTATGTGCATATATCAAAGATAGTGCGTCCTTTCTTCTGACGGCGTTGCGATGTTCCCGTACACGTGTTGAAATTCTTTTTGACGTTTGTCCTATGTATACCGCTGAGCAAGAATTGCATGGAATACTATAAACTGCGTTTCGTGTTTCGGCTGTCGATTTCTTGTTTTTAGCATTAAACAGGACCATGCACAGATTATTCGTGGGTTTATGTGCTATTCTGATGCCCCACTTGGTCAGGGTGCATGCCGTGCCTTCTGACACATTATGGTGATATGGGAGTGAATGCCAGGTGGGGTGGGGGTTCTGATTTAAGTCAATTGTATGCTGATTCCTTTGGCGTCTGCTGTGTAGACTCCGATTAATGAATGTTTTTGAGTATCCGTTCGAGGTGAAAAGTTGGAAGAGATAGCGTCTCTCATTAATTTTTGTTTCCTTGGTATTACAATGGAACAAACAATGCTACGCAGACAAGATTCTACACTTCGCCAGCAACCACCTGGTATCTCATAAACGGAGCTGCGTGAAAACCCTATTTAAACGAGTCCACACGCATTGTAAGTAAGCTGTAAGGAATGAGCCTGCCAAATTTCAGCCTTCCCCCTACACGGGAAGTTGGAGAATTAGTGATGAGTGAGTGAGTCAGTGAGGGCTTTGCCTTTTATTAGTATAGACTAGGGGGCTTCACCCCCTGCATGTTTCGCTCACTAACCCCCCGGCCTGTGGTACATGTCAGCCACTTCATGTCTCTGCCACTCACGTATGTGGATTTCACTTTCACCAAACAACAAATCTTTAATTCTCGTGGATTCGCCTCTTCATTGAAAAGAAACACTACTTTTCACTGATGGCAACACAAATTAGATGATCTACAAGTCTCCGACTTAAAGTTGAAATCCGAACATTATATTCAATCTCTTTTCGCTGTTCCGTTATTTCACCAAGTAATAATTTCCATTTGTTTGTGCTAATGCGATCTTTACCTATTTTTTTGAGACTTTTGAATTTTAGTACTTTCATTATCTCTAACCTGGGGCCTCATGTATAACGCCGTGCGTAGAACTCACACTATAACATGGTGTAAGCACAAAAGCGGGAATGTGCGTACGCACAGAAAAATCCAGATGCAGGAATCTGTACGCACGCAAACTTTCACGTTCTTCAACTACATAAATCCCAATCAGCGTGAAAAGTAACGTACGTGCATGCGCCTTCTGTCCCGCCCCAACTCCTCCCAGAATTACGCCTCTTTGAATATGCAAATCAATATAAATAGCCTTCTGTGAAAAGACAATGGGAAAAGCACGGGGGGAAATATAAGAATTTCAGTGAATACCAAGTGGAGGCAAAGGAAAAACGTACTATTTGTTGGTTTAAACAGTGGTATAATCAACAAAAGGAAGCTGATCGAGTGACAGAGTGTCGGAGAAACTCGAAGGCTCAAGTTCACAAAGTCGTAAAGTGCCCGAAATAAAAAAGAAATCACATATCAAAGTCGCCGTTAAAAGGCGAGTCGTAGCCCACCGTCTGAGTGTCATATGAAAGCTTATTAGGGTACAGACAAAAAAAATAGGCACACAGTGGGGAAAAAAGCACGAAATGTCAACTTTAATCTCGAAATTTCCACTTTAATCATGTAGTTTATTTTGCCATTAAAGTAGAACATCATAAACTTCATCTTAAAATCGTTTAATTTACTAGTTTCTCAAATCCCATTGTAACTAAAGTGGCACGTTAAATGCTTTGTTCTGTATTTGGTCTTCTATGTGCTCTACATGTGTGAATCACTACCTGCTTCTTAAATGGGCTTTCTCTTTCTCCGACAGGACACATAATCCATTACATTCGTGATATTACAGCTCTCTGAATAATTAATATACTGAGATGTATACGTGATATCTTTTTCATGATGATAGGAATGAAAGCATGTTATTAAACATGGGAACACGGTGGCGCAGTGCTTGTTCATGTCTCACGCAAGAGGCTTGCAGTGCCATGCACGACCTTCGATGAAATAATTTATTACAGAAGTACTGTCACTTTCAAACGTACTAACCTCCAATTCCTGTCCTTACTTTTCTTTCTCCAAAAACCCAATCGCCACACAATCAGCTATATAGACATGAAGCCATCTGTAAGCTTAAAACGCAGATTCTTCAAAACTTTTAAGGAACATTGAAATATCTTCATAGTACATGTTTAATTATTCTATCCGTCTAGCATTCCAGTGTCGCGTCAGCACCAGCAAGAATACAACGCAATGCAGGAACAATCCCTGAACTAGCTAGCGCTGCGGCACCGTGTCCTCACATGTTTAATTATTAACAATACAGATGATTTAAATGAAGTTAAAGTTTTATCTGTATAATATAATCAACATATTTTGCTGCATTTCATCTTAAAAATGAATACCGTCATCATATGTAAATACGCGCTTTATAAAGTGGCGCAGGTTGTGCAATATTATAACTTTAGTGCAAGTTTACAGTGAGGTAATTGTACTTATAAGTAAACAGTTCTACAAGGAGGACTGATTGAGTGCGTTTATAGTTCTTGGGATAAAACTTTTTCTAAACCGCGAAGTCCGTACTGGGAAGTCTCTAAAGCGTTTTGCCGTGGCTCAGGCAGCGTCTGCTTCATGCTGTATACCGATATTTCTCTTTCCGATCAGCTGCTGCTGTGATTCCTCACTCAGATACAGTGATATAAATACTCTGAGTGGTACAGTGAGAGTAATATGGAAAAAGATGATCTGCTGTGGCAACCCTTAACGGGAGCAGCTGAAAGAAGAAGAAGATGCAGTGAGAGTTACAACGCTAAAGCAGTTATGGTATTTGGAATACTATTGCTATTCCCTGGACCATTATATTGCTGCAGGTTAATTACAATCAGATGCATTACACTAATAAACAATATGCAGTTAATTTCAGTGTATTTATAAAGCCGCGTCAGAAATGTGGAGCTAAGAAAGAAAGGGTGATCACACAGGAACAGTAGCACTGCTTTGAAGCTGGGTGCCGCCAGTCTGCAAAACCGAGCTGAGAAATGCGTACACCAAGGTATGAGTTACCGTGGAAATGTGCGTGGCTTTACGCCAAGTTTAGGTTTTATACATCGCGATTTGAGCATGGAAACATTCATACGCAACATTTCTGTACGTACGCACCGTTTAAACATGAGGCCCCTGCTCTGCATGTGTATTGTGTCAACATTTTGGAACCTCTTTACAACGTTCTACTTTGTCTTCTACTCTTTGTCTATTATTTCCGGCCCTGCACGTGGTTAAATCTCTTGGCAAAAAGTCTTGTCTCGCAGAACTTGAAAGTATCTCTCTGAAAAAGTCACGTCTCGTTCCAGGCTAAAAAGTCTTGTCTCATCCGAAGTTTTTTTTATATAAAAGATTTATAAATTTATCTTTTGTAGTTAATATTCACAGCTCAAAATACCTGATATTGGGAAAATAATCCATTAGAAAAATTATATTTAAAATTATTTGTCCCCCTTTTTTCAATGTTTCTCTCTCTCTCTTTCAAAATATATTACTGAAATATGATATTCTTTTTGTTCTTAATATCAGCCATATCATACATATTGCATGCCAGGGATTTTTCCTGCCTTGCATTCAAACCTGATAGGATAGGCTCCAAGTTTCCTGTGATCCTACTCTTAATAAACAGGTTTAGATAATGTATATATTGTTCTTAATCTCAGATGTTGTCTCTGTCATTTTGTGCCCGTCCATACACCTATTACCTGCTCATTAAGGGTTTACATTCTTATACATTGGCTAAGTCTCACTGCCCCTAACCTTCACACTGCATGCTCATTTTTCTTTGTTTTCCTCAATGCAGCTAGGTGGGGTCTGCACACTAATTCAAGTATAAGAGTCCTTTTCTTCCTAAGCTCCCATGATTTTCATAATCATACCTGTCAAAACATAGTAAAATCTGGTTTTTGATACCTTTCCAGCCCTGCAGTTGCAAAATTCTGTCAATAAATTATATGCACCTGAGATGGAGTCAGAGATCAAAATAGCTGGTAGAAAATAACAAAGCCCAGTATGGGAGATTTTTGAATGTAATATTGAAGGCATTCATTATAAGTACATTATCTTGGAGCAGGATATGCTATGTGCTATAGACATTTTCAGTAAAAAAAAAAAACCCTCAAACTTTAAAATTCACCTAAATTTCATTACAAACTGGCCCGTTCTGGGCAATAAAAGGAAAAGATAAAAAGTACCAACAGTCAGCTCAGATTTGTTCAGCACAAATGACATAGACAGTATTTAAAAAAAATGATAAAACTGTGTAAAATTTCTTATATTCAGTATCTGGTTTTGATTATGCTTTTTTTAATCAGACAAAAACAAAACCTGATAGTAAACCATGTAGTGCAGTAAGCTTCTCTAACATTAAACTCATATCCAAATCCGTTAAGTGTACAGCTCTGTCTGATTGTCGCACAAAACTAAACTGTGTAGGAGCTCCATGCCATAATTACTAAAACTAAAACTGAAACTAACAGATATAAAAATAAAATAGAAATGTCTTTGTGAAATAAAAATTAAATTAAAACAAAACTAAAAATACATGATGAAGGAAAACTAAAACCACTGAATTTGCAAGAAAGGTAAAAAAAAATACAGAAATAAAAACTAATTTGAAAAGGCAAAACTATAATAACCTTGGTGAACGCAATGACATATTCGTTGTATTTTGCCTGTGATGTTCGTTTTGTATGTGTCTTTTGTTGTTTGAGGCACATTGGTTGGCACAGCTGCCTCACAGCACAGATCACATTGTTGGCCAAAATATTTGGTATAGCATGCATGTAGGATTCTTCCTTAGTCCCCAGGGGCACTTAAAAGACCACTGCAACATTACAACCCAC